>NC_069500.1:718117348-718417348 GCF_027579735.1 Bombina bombina
CTGCCATCTAGTGGTTTGGCAAATAGATAACATACTTGCAAAACTGCTGCCAAATAGTTCTCCAGAAATAGGCCGGCTCCTAAGATTAGGTCCCTGCTTTTCAACAAAAAATACCAAGAGAACAAAGAACAATCGATAATAGAAGTAAATTAGAAAGTAGCTTAAAATTGCATGCTCTATCTGAATCATTAAAGAACAATTTTGGGTTGCATATCCCCTTAAATGAAATAGAATGTACCCCAGTTGGTCAAAGGGACTTGAACTTTAAACCTTTGTGACACAAGCCAGATACTTTATCCATTTTTTTTTACCTCGTCTCCAAAGGGTTGAGGACATTTCTGTATGCACTCCCAGAGATTATTATGAAAGAGGCAAACACAAAACTGAAATCTTTAATATAATTTCAATTTCAAATCATGGTAACATGTTTAGAGTCAAATAAATTCTTCCATTTTCTGCATTTTTTTAAATTAGTCTGGAGACACACCTTTTAAGCTCAAGTAAAATGTGTTTACAAATATACTCTTTATGCAAATGATCTTCCCTTGAAATTTCCATAACTATAAACAATGAATGTAAAACTCATTTACAGCTTAAATCTATATCTGCCAGACGTGATAATGCTAGATTTCCTATTTTAAACAAACAAAAATGCTTCAGCAAATACAGTGCTTATTCTCTTCTTCATTTTTATAATTTATGTTTTCATGAGGCATATACTCAAAATGTTTCTATTGCAATTTTGTGCAGTCAATCTAGCAGCAACAGTTTACTGATCAAACAGTCTAAAAATCTAAAAAGTATTCTAAACTGTCAAAATAAGAAAAATAAGTCTCTTTGGAAAAAATATATATATATTTTCTTATACAATGCACTGCTAACAGTCCAGATACTAATTCCCTGCATGGACTGGTCAGTTGCTCACTCACTGGGACTGACTCACCTGTACTCAGGTAGGGCAATACTTTTAATTAAATTTGAGGAGGAGTTTAGAAACACTGATATAAAGTATATCACAGGGTTAGTTCCAGGTAAAGAAAGTGGTAAAGAAAGTGGCCAGATATCGGACTTCAGTAAAATATCAGAAGCAAAATATGCCATGTAAAGTGTTCTATAACCCCTGGTATGTTACAATGAAATGAGCATGATAAATTGCATATGTGATGAATTTAGAGGCATAAATGAATATTACTTCCCTCATTGTCTGTTTTTTTCTAATAGTAAATTTTTTTGGACCAGATTATGATTGGAGCACTAAAAGGGATTTTTCGCTGGTGTTTGCATCCATCGGGTGTAGCCCTCATATTACAAGTTGAGTAAATGCGATCGCTTGAGCTCAATTGAAGTTAACAAGCTTCGAGATAGTACGTCCTCAGAGCTCTGGTTAACTGTTTTGTGAAACAAAAAAGTGTGACAAAACACATCAAAAATACATATAGCCGTACGGTTACACTCATAATATCACTGTCTGTGGCCCAGTCTCCAAAGGGAGGGGATCATGCTCTGCTTCAGTATGTCACAGTACATGTTGGCATTCATGGTTCCCTCAATGAACTGTAGCTCCCTAGTGCCGGCAGCACTCATGCAGGTCCAGACCATGACACTCCCACCACCATGCTTGACTGTAGGCGAGACACACTTGACTTTGTACTCCTCACCTGGTTGCCGCCACACACGCTTGACACCATCTGAAGCAAATAAGTTTATCTTGGTCTCATCGGACCACAAAACATGGTTCCAGTAATCCATGTCCTTATTATGCTTGTCTTCAGCAATCTGTTTGAGGGCTTTCTTGTGCATCATCTTTAGAAGATGCTTCCTTCTGGGATGACAGCCATGCAGACCAATTTGATGCAGTGTGCAGCGTATGGTCTGAGCACTGACAGGCTGACCCCCCCCCCACCCCTTCAACCTCTGCAGCAATGCTGGCAGCACTCATACGTCTATTTCCCAAAGACAACCTCTGGATATGACGCTGAGCACGTGCACTTAACTTCTTTGGTCGAACATGGCGAGGCCTGTTCTGAGTGGAACCTGTCCTGTGAAACCGCTGTATGGTCTTGCCCATCGTGCTACAGCTCAGTTTCAGGGTCTTGGCAATCTTCTTATAGCCCTGGCCATCTTTATGTAGAGCAACAATTCTTTCAGATCTTTAGAGAGTTCTTTGCCATGAGGTGCCATGTTGAACTTCCAGTGACCAGTATAAGAGCGTTTGAGAACGATAAAACCAAATTTAACACACCTGCTCCCCATTCACACCTGAGACCTTCTAACACTAACGAGTCACATAAAAGCGGGTAGGGATAATGGCTTATTGGGGGTGTACTCACTTTTGTTGCCAACAGTTTAGACATTAATGGCTGTGTGTTGAGTTATTTTGAGGGGACAGCAAATTTGCTGGCTGTACACTCACTACTTTACATTGTAGCAAAGTCTCATTTCTTCAGTGTTGCCACATGAAAAGATATAATAAAATATTTACAAAAATGTGAGGGGTGTACTCACTTTTGTGAGATACTGTATATATATATATATATATATATATATATATATATATATATATATATATATATATATATATATATATATATATATATGTATATATATATATATATATATATATATATTTATATATGTGTACATATGTATTTATGTATTTATATGTATATGGTATATATGTATTTACAGACATATATAGAAGTGCATTGGAGCCCATTGCAGTTAAGTAGATGAAAACATAAATAGGCAAATTTATGCAATATTCAATATTCATATTTAATAACGTGTTATACTGTGTATTTACTGTAAATATTTCACAATCCAATTTTCTGCACATAGGGGAATACATTTTTTTTATAAATAGATGTTCCTATATATATATATATATATTTGGACAATATTTAAGACAGAAGAGGAATTGCTCCTCTGATGAATCCTTCAAACAATATGCAGATGCTTTAAAATGAGATTTAAAGCTAGGGGGTACCACAACAAAATTATTAAAAAGGGATTTCACAGAGCAAGGGATACTACACGTGCTAAAATATTATATGACAAAGTGGAAAAACAGACTAGCTCACAAGTCAGATTCATCAGTACCTTTAATTCAGAATGGGGGAACTTAGAAAAATCTTATGTACACATTGGAACATTCTTACTTTAGATTCAGATATATATAAAATTGTGGGGGATTATCCCTTAATGACGGCTAGACGAGCACCCTCAATTCAAGACAAACTGGTTCACAGCCATTACAAAGGCACTAAAGACTGGTTAGGCAAACATCAAAGTAAAGATGGTTGCTACAAATGTGGCAAGTGCAAAATGTGTAAACACATCAATAAAGGCCAAGTTATAATAGACAACAGGGGCTACCCACATAGAATTAAGGGTCACATCACCTGCCGCAGTGAGGGTGTAGTCTACGCTGCTATCTGGTCATGCCCAAGATTTTATGTGGGCAAAACCTATCGTGAGTTCAGGGAACGCATGAAGTAGCAAAGGAGAGATATACTCAAGGAAAAAATCAAGGATAGCGGTGTTGCCAGACATTTTTCAGAAATGCATCAGAGCAGTGTGTTAGATTTGAAATTTATGGGTCTTGAACTTATCGATGTTAGTAAGAGAGGGGGTGATTGGGATAACCTTTTATTAAAATCCGAGTGTAAATGGATATACAATCTATACTCTATGCAGCCCAATGGCCTCAATGAGGAGCTGAATTTTGCCCCCTTTTTAAGTAATTGATATGGACTCTTAATGTATTTACCTGTAAATCATGCTGTTGCTTTATATCTAGGTATAATGGCAAATATCCCTATTTTCGGATGCCAATTACACTAACATGTATATACCTTTAAGAAGTCGCTTGCCTTTATTTAATTTTTGGCTATTGTGATATTCTCTGATACATTCGTCCCTAGTATGATAATTACTAGAAGTAATACTTTAAACTTATTATTCAGAATCAAAATTTTCAATTTTCCCTAGGAATTTATATAGTGGTTAGTATCAAATTATTACCTTATGTCATGCTACTTTGATATTTGTCGCCTATACACTTCGGTAATTGCCTCATCCTGGATGCTATATATGTTTTGATTTTTGTATATACCTTTAAATATGTGTTAGCCTTGATATATGAGATGAGGTTAACGCTTCATATTTTTGATTTATTTTATTAATTTGTGTCGATGCCTATCACGGTAGTCATAAGTAGCAACTATTGATATTGTTTCATATTTTGTATTTGGTTGAATTGGTAGGAATATTAGTGATTTGTTTTTTGTGCAACTGTTATACTGTTTCAATTCACCTGTGGGATCTGTGTTTAAAAGGAGCTGAATCTGTATACCGGATATCGATTCATTCAGCTTGAGAAAGCCCATTGTGAAGTAGGGTGAAACACGTGTAGCAATAGTCAATTTGGCTTGCTGCCGATGTCCACGCTGCCTGGAATTTCAGCGTTTTGAATTTACAATTACCTCTGACTGGATCCTTGGTAACTTTCTGGGGACATCTTTGGAAATGTGGTGAGCGGTGGTTATCCTGTTTTAATATTAACACAGGGGTGAGGAATTACAAGCACTCAAGATGCAGGTAATGCTAATAACGACACGGAGTAAGATGCTGCTATCCCTGCTGAGTGACATACTCAGCCCCTCTGGCACTTGTTCAGCTCTCTCATAAACAGAGTGAGTGGTGGGGACTTGATACAGGGACTTTAACATATATGCCTGCCCCGACAGTGTTAATGAACACCAGCAAACACGCTCTGTACCACGCTGGACTTTCCTCTAATTGATTCCAGTCAGATACACACAACAGGAGGAATACTGCTTAAGCTTTAACGCAATTGTATATTTGCAATGACTCTTTTGCTTTAAACAGTGGACGCACTGAGCCATTTATTAATAGCGCTCTAATGTTTGTGTGAGGGGTAATGAATGAATTGCATGTGCTTGAAATAGGATAGATGAATTGTATCCTTTTTGTCTCAATTGTTGCACATTCATTTTTTATGCAATAGTAATAAACTATGTTGCATTATCTTTAGACTACTGTGGTAATTTGTTTAGTTTTGAGATGCTCATAGCTCCTTCTCCGTATTTAGTTTTTGACTTTATGTGTAGTGCTGGATAAGGTTTACTGTTTTCTCTTATAGAATTTATTAATTTATTTAAACCTCCTTGCACCTGGAGTCTCATCTCTACATTGAAGATAGGTGGGCCCCAGTTCATAGTCTAATATATATCCTGTGTTAGCTGGTATACATTTATTTTATATATATATATATATATATATATATCTGTATATATCTATACCTATATATAATTTTATATATATATATATATATATATATATATATATATATATATATATATATAGTTATAGATATATATTTTAGCAAAAAAACATCAGATACATCTATATGTAGAAATATGTATTTATGAATAAATAGAACATATTCTGCTATGTGAAGAACATTGGAATGTGAAATATTAATATTTTCCTGTTGGGTTAGCGCACTTGAGAATATGCGATTGGGATTGTGCGCTTGTGCGTTCGCTATTTGCGCACATCGGGTTAGCACGCGAGCAATAACCTTTTACTTTCAAATTGTAATAAGAGTGTTACCTGACACACTCAAAAAGCTTACTTCTATCGGAGCTAGCACACGAGCGGGAACGATAAATACTGTTCCACTGGTAATCTGACTCTATCGCTGAATACAGCAAGCAATACGCTCACCGTATTCAGCATTGCACCAGCAGCTCACAAGATCGTACTCAATCGGGTTGATTTCCGGCGATGTTATGGAGCAGCGGTCTTTGATACATATGCCCCAAAGTGTGTGTGTTTGTTGTTTTCTTTATTACTTTTTTATTATAATTTCTTTTGGCTAGATTCCGAGTTTTACATTATGAGTGAAAAAACAGAGTTAAGGCTCTTTTTCACTACCGCTGGTATTACGAGTCTTGTCAGAATATCTGTACCACACACTTTTTTGGCCGTAACGCAACGTAACTACTGCAGCTTTCAAAAAGTCCTTTTTCAATGGTTCCATAGTTTGCCTGGGAGGCCAAAAAGTGAGTGGTACAGCCCTATACCATCAAGATCCATACCGTAAACTGAAAGTCAGTAGTTATGGGTTTTACGCTACAAGGCTGTAGCATAAAACTCATAACTAAAGTGCTAAAAAGTACACTAACACCCATAAACTACCTATTAACCCTTAAACCGAGGCCCTCCCGCATCGCAAACACTAAAATAAAATTATTAACCCCTAATCTGCCGCTCTGGACATCACCGCCACTAGAATAAACATATTAACCCCTAAACTACTGCACTCCCGCATCGTAAACGCTAGTTAAATATTAACCCCTAATCTGCTGTCCCTAACATCGCTGCAACCTACATTACTGTTATTAAACCCTAATCTGTTGCCCCCAAAATCGCCACCACTATAATAAAGTTATTAACCCCTAAACCTAACCCTAAGTCTAACCTTAACACCACTAACTTTAACATAATTAAAATAAATCTAAATAAAAATTACTATCATTAACTAAATAATTCCTATTTAAAACTAAATACTTACCTGTAAAATAAAACCTCAAGCTAGCTACAATATAACTAATAGTTACATTGTAGCTATCTTAGGTTTTATTTTTATTTCACAGGTAAGTTTGTATTTATTTTAACTAGGTAGACTAGTTAGTAAATAGTTATTAACTATTTACTAGCTACCTAGTTAAAAAAATACAAATTTACCTGTAAAATAAAACCTAACCTGTCTTACACTAACACCTAACCTTACACTACAATTAAATAAATTACATTAATTAAATACAATTAACTAAATTATAAAAAAAAAACACTATATTACACAAAATAAAAAAGAAATGATCAAATATTTAAACTAATTAACCTAATCTAATAGCCCTATCAAAATAAAAAAGCCCCCCAAATTAAAAAAAACCCTAGCCTAAACTAAACTACCAATATCCCTTAAAAGGGCCTTTTGCGGGGCATTGCCCCAAAGAAATCAGTTCTTTTACCTGTAAAAAAATACAAACACCCCCCCCAACAGTAAAACCCGACCACCCACACAACCAAACCCCCCAAACAAAAATCTATCTAAAAAACCTAAGATCCCCATTGCCCCAAATGCAAGGGCATTTGGATGGGCATTGCCCTTAAAAGGGCATTTAGCTCTTTTTCAGCCCAAACCCTAAGATAAAAATAAAACCCACCCAATAAACCCTTAAAAAAAACCTAACACTAACCCCCGAAGATCCACTTACAGTTTTTGAAGACCCGACATCCATCCTCAACAAAACGGCAGAAGTCCTCAGCGAAACCGGCAGAAGTCTTCATCCAGGCGGGCCAAAGTCTTCATCCAAGCCGGTAGTCTTCATCCAGACGGTATCTTCTATCTTCATCCATCCGGCGCGGAGCGGCTCCATCTTCAAGACATCCGGCGCGGGGCATCCTCTTCTTCCAACGGCTAACGATGAATGAAGGTTCCTTTAAGGGACGTTATCCAAGATGGCGTCCCTTGAATTCCGATTGGCTGATAGAATTCTATCAGCCAATGGGAATTAAAGGTGAAAAATTCCTATTGGCTGATGCAATTAGCCAATAGGATTAAGCTTCAATCCTATTGGCTGTTCCAGTCAGCCAATAGGATTGAGCTCGCATTCTATTGGCTGTTCCAATCATTCAATAGAACGTGAGCTCAATCTTATTGGCTGATTGAATCAGCCAATAGGATTTAAGCTCAATCCTTTGTTGAAGAGATATAAAGATAGGTAGCGTGCACATGTCTGGAGCACTAAATAACAGGAAACAGTGCTGCTATCTAGTGCCTTTGCTAATGTATAACATTGTTGCAAAATTGTTGCCATATAGGGATGCAGACACGTGCACATTCCTGAATTTATATTCTTGCTTTTCCACAAATAATAACAAGAAAACAAAGAAAATTTTATAATAGAAGTACATTGAAAAATTGTTTAAAATTGTATGTTCTTTCTGAATCATGAAATAAAGGAGGTATCATGTTCAAAAATTCTTTCAGTGTTGCTTCACCTACCTTTTCCCCACTTTTGTTAATGTGTGTTCCTATCATCAAAATCTACAGTTGATTGAGGTGCCCAGTACATTATATATTTTACATCAAACGTGAATACATAGTAACATGGAAAAACAATAACTACAACTGGACTACAGCTGTACTGAGTACAAATTTGCCATAATGAGGTAAAAAGGGCTTGTCACAGGGGCAGTACCCTTAAAAGGCCAAATTGTCATCATTTTTAAGGGTACATCATGGTACCATAGCACTGAGGTCCAATATAGTCACCAAAGGTACAGTAGATGTACCTTTGAGGGTACTGCTCCAGGGACAAGCTGTTGTACCCCTAAAGGTACAATGAATAGATTTCCCAACCTTAGGTATATTAATCTCAAAAAATAAACCACTAAGGGTTAGATTATGAGTGGAATGCAATTTAGCTCTCCTACTTAAGCAATACCAACTTTTTGTGTGTGTCGGGTTGTGCTTGTATTATACACAGTTAAACACATTATTAAATATTAATATTGAATTAAAATTATTTTTCAAGTTTTCAGGTTTTTTACTGCAAAGGGCTCCAATGTACACACACACATATACTGTATATACAGTATCCCACAAAAGTGAGTACACCCCCCACATTTTTGTAAATATTTTATTATATATTTTCATGTAACAACTTTGAAAAAATTACACTTTGCTACAATGTAAAGTATTGAGTGTACAGCCTGTATAACAGTGTAAATTTGCTGTTCCCTCAAAATAACTCAACACACAGCCATTAATGTCTAAACCGTTGGCAACAAACGTGAGTACACCAATAAGTGGAAATGTCCAAATTGGGCCTAAAGTCTCAATAATTTGTGTGGCCCCTATTATTTTCCAGCACTGCCTTAACCCTCTTGGGCATGGAGTTCACCAGAGCTTCACAGGTTGTCACTGGAGTCCTCTTCCACTCCTCCATGACGAAGCTGGTGGATGTTAGAGACCTTGCGCTCCCCCACCTTCCATTTGAGGATGCCCGACAGATGCTCAATAGGGTTTAGGTCTGGAGACATGCTTGTCCAGTCCATCACCTTTACCCTCAGCTTCTTTAGCAAGGCAGTGGTTGTCTAGGAGATGTGTTGGGGTTTGGGGTTCTTCATGTTGGAATACTGCCCTGTGGCCCAGTCTACAAAAGGAGGGGATCATGCTCTGCTTCAGTATGTCACAGTACATGTTGGCATTCAGAGTTCCCTCAATGAACTGTAGCTCCCCAGTGCCGGCAGCACTCATGCAGGCCCAGACCATGACACTCCCACCACCATGCTTGACTGCAGGCTAGACACACTTGTCTTTGTACTCGCTTGACACCATCTGAACCAACTAAGTTTATCTTGGTCTCATCGGACCACAGGACATGGTTCCAGTAATCCATGTCCTTAGTCTGCTTGTCTTCAACAAACTGTTTGCAGGCTTTCTTGTGCATCAACTTTAGAAGAGGCTTCCTTCTGGGACAACAGCCATGCAGACCAATTTGATGCAGTGTGCAGCATATGGTCTGAGCACTGACAGGCTGACCCCCCACCCCTTCAACCTCTGCAGCAATGCTAGCAGCACTCATATGTCTATTTCCCAAAGACAACCTCTGAATATGACGCTGAGCATGTGCACTCAACTTCTTTGGTTGACCATGGAGAGGCTTGTTCTGAGTGGAACCTGTTCTGTGAAACCTCTGTATGGTCTTGCCCACCGTGCTGCCCACCTTCTGGGACGACAGCCATGCAGACCAATTTGATGCAGTGTGCAGCATATGGTCTGAGCACTGACAGGCTGACCCCCCACCCCTTCAACCTCTGCAGCATTGCTGGCAGCACTCATATGTATATTTCCCAAAGACAACCTCTGGATATGATGCTGAGCATGTGCACTCAACTTCTTTGGTTGACCATGGAGAGACCTGTTCTGAGTGGAACCTGTCCTGTGAAACCGCTGTATGGTCTTGCCCACCGTTCTGCAGCTCAGTTTCAGGTTCTTGGCAATCTTCTTATTGTGAAAATGGCTAATTGGGCCCAATTTGGACATTTCTACTTAGGGGTGTACTCACTTTTGTTGCCAACGGTTTAGACTTTAATGGCTGTGTGTTGAGTTATTTTGAGGGGACAGCAAATTTACACTGTTATACAGGCTGTACACTCACTATTTTACATTGAAACAATGTGTTGGTGTACTAAATTTTGTGGGATATTGTATATATATATATATATATATATATATATATATATATATATATATATATATATATATGGATGGATGTGTATATATATATATATATATATATATATATATATATATATATTATATAAAATATATATATATATATACACATACATACACATACATATATATCTAAGTATTTATTTAATTGTATATTTTAATGTTCACTCACCGGCTTCTTTATTAGGTACACCTTGCTAGTACCGAGTTGGACCCCCTTGTGCCTTCAGAACTGCCTTTATTCTTTGTGGCATGGATTCAACAAGGTGTTGGAAACATTCCACTGAGATTTTGGTCCATATTGACATGATAGCATCACGTAGTTGCTTTAGATCTGTCGGCTGAGCATCCATGATGCAAATCTCCCGTTCCACCACATTCCAAAGGTGCTCTATTGGATTGAGATCTAGTGACTGTGGAGGCCAATGGAGTACAGTGAACTCATTGTCATGTTCAAGAAACCAGTTTGAGATGATTTGAGCTTTGTGACATGGTGCATTATCCTGCTGGAAGTAGATGGGTACACTGTAGTCATAAAGGGATGGACATGGTCAGCAACAATACTCAGGTAGGCTGTGGAGTTTAAACAATGCTCAATTAGTACTAAGGGGCCCAAAATGTGCCAAGAAAATATCCCCCACACCATTACACCACCACCACCAGCCTGAACCATTGATACAAGCCAGGATGAATCTATGCTTTCATGTTGTTTATGCCAAATTCTGACCCTACCATCTGAATGTCGCAGCTGAAATTGAGAATCATTAGATCAGGCAACAGTTTTTCAATCTTCTATTGTGCAATTTTGTGATCCTGTGTGAATTGTAGCCTCAGTTTCCTGTTCTTAGATGACAGGAGTGGCACCCGGTGTGGTCTTCTGCTGCTGTAGCCCATCTGCTTCAAGGTTGAATGTGTTGTGCATTCAGAAATGGTATTCTGCATACCTTGATTGTAACGAGTGGTTATTTGAGTTACTGTTGCCTTTCTATCATCAGTCTGCCCATTCTACTCTGACCTCTGACATCAACAAGGCATTGTTGTCCACACAATTGCTGCTCACTGGATATTTTCTCTTTTTCAGACCATTCTCTGTAAACCCTAGAGATGGTTGTGCCTGAAAATCCCAGTAGATCAGTAGTTTTTTAAATACTCAGACCAACCCACCTGGCACCAACAACCATGCCACGTTCAAAGTCACTTTAATCAGCTTTCTTCCCCATTCTGATGCTCGGTTTGAACTCAGCAAGTCGTCTTCACCACATCTAGATGCCTAAATGCATTGAGTTGCTGCGATATGATTGGCTGATTATCAATTTGTGTTACCAAGCAATTGAACAGGTGTACCTAATAAAGTGGCCGGTGAGTGTATATTTACTGTACATATTTCACATTCCAATGTTCTTCACTTACAGGAAAATGTCCTTTTTATTATAAATACATATTTCTAAATATATATCTGTATATAACTATACCTGTAAATCTATTCCTATAGATATATCTGTATAGATTTTTTTTACATGAACATTATCAGATATACATAGAAATATATATTTAATAATAAAAAGTTAAAAAAAAAAGTCTATGTGAAGAACATAGGAATGTAAAATATGCATTTTGTGCTTTGAGGTTTGCAATTTAGATTTAACGCAGTTGGGTTAGCGCACATGAAAACTTAGTAATCTTAAAGTGCGTTATTGAAATATTACTGTACATATAGAATATTTAAAAATATTAATACAAAATATTTAAAACCATTAAACATACTGTGAAATATTCAAAATAATCCATACCATATATCTATATTTTTTTACAGTATATTAAATTATTTTTAATAATTTTTATTATTATTTTTAAATATTTTATATTAATATGCAGAAACTTGCCCGCGACAAATTTAATCGAAAAAATGCACATTTTACATTCTTTTGTTCTTCTCGTAGAAAAAAGTACTTTTTATTATTAAATATATATTTCTATATATAGCTGATAATGTTCATGTAAAATACATATCTATACCTAGATATCTATAGGAATAAATATACAAGTAAAGGTATATACAGATTTTTATGCAATTTTGTTTTTCAATAATTTTTATCAGACAGTGTTATTATGATTGTAACTGTACTGTGGAAGATATTTTTTATGTGATTTCTGCAACTTTTTAGTCTTGCGTAACAGCTAACCCGAGATCTGAAGTCGCACTAACCCGATGCACATTAAATTCGATTGCGCTCAAGCAAACATGTTTACTTTCAACTCATAATACATGCACTATTTCCGTTGCACGAAAAAAGTTGAAAAAATCTATATCACTTGCGCGCAATAGTTGTGCACCATTAATAATCTAACGCTAAATAGGGAACTGTATAATGTAATGTAAAAAAGTAGATTTTACAAAAGCAGGAAATATTAGTGAAATATTTGGAATGTTGGCATTTCTGAAAATCAAGCAGATAATAATACATTACATTAAGAGAGAAAAACATTGCCTGAAAAAATATCCAAGACCACAACACAGTTAGACATTCCTACTTACTATTCTTTAATAAATAATTCATAGGATGCAAAATCAATCAAATAACTACATTAACACATACATACAAAGCCAATCTTATCTAAGGGCCACAGATAATGAACATTGTCAAAATATAAATGAACTAGATGAACAGATGACGAAAGGCTCATCCAATTAAATTAGGTGTTTAATGTTTTTTTTCAGTAGCTACAAAAGAAATAGCTTTATTTAGTGCCATGCTGATCTTCCCATTGCTTGTATAATATATACTTACAGCTAGAGTATTTATAGAAATAGAAAACAGTTGGAAATTAATTATGGTAATACATATTGTAGATATTTAATGTTTTAAATCTAAGATCAAATTCAAAAGCTATTATGCTGTGGAAGAAATGCATTAAAATTCTTTCATAGTACCAAGTGATGGACAAGGGAAGATAACGTTATAAATGTTTAAAGAGAATGGAAAATGTTGTTTGTACACAAGGGGTTCACCTGCTTGTCATAGATCTCATTGATGCAAATTGATTTTAGAATGTATTCATTGCTTCCATAAATAAAACTATGTGTTAATTAAATGAATGTGATACATATATTTTATGAAAGAATACAAGTGATATATGGGCATTGGTTATAATGGTTGGACCTTGATGTACTGTATCATTTTTGTAAGAACTAGTGGACAGATAAAATGGTTGTTTTGGACTAGCATGTGTGACTCACCATAGATCAAAAGACTTGTTAACTAGACCCTGTTCCTATAATAAGTTACAGGTGGTCATTTGAACACATATTCCTTTATTTAGTTTATGGGGGGGGGGGGGGTTGTTTTACACTTACTTACTCATTGTTTAATTAACACTATTATAAAAATATATATATGTAAAAAAGTCAATATCAATGGTGGACATTTTATTCCTTTAGAAGAGCTTAGTTATGCTTATTCCTACACAATTTATCCAATTTACTTCTATTATCTCATTTGCTTTTTTCTCTTAGTATCATCTATTGAAGAGCATACCTAGGTAGACTCAGGAGTAGCAACGCACTGGTGGGAGCTAGCTGGTGATTGGTGACTGGACATATATCTCTATTGTCATTGACTAACAAGATCTGTTCAGCTAGTTCCCAGTAGTACATTGCTGCTCCTAAACTTACTCTTCAAAAAAAAGGTACTAAGAAAAAAGTAAATTTGAAAATGAAAGTAAGTTGTTAAAAAAATTGCTAGTTCCCAGTAGTACATTGCTGCTCCTAAACTTACTCTTCAAAAAAAAGGTACTAAGAAAAAAGTGAATTTGAAAATGAAAGTAAGCTGTTAAAAAAATTGCTAATTTAGTTAATTTATCTGTTTGTTTTTGTTTACCGCCCTCCTCTCTCACCTTATTTGTAGTCATTTGTTCTGTTAAGGTGGATTATCAGTTTTGCATCAACAGTCATGAAAGGAAAAGTTTGATTTTCAATGGCAGAAGGCATACTAGGTAGTTTAGGTGAGAATATTATGGTGTATATATAAATATATATTGCTATTTCACTGTTAGATAGAGATTAGAAAGGAATATACTGTATACCTTAGTGATAATTTATTTAAAAGGCATTTAAACAAAGTAGCTTAATCAGTGCTAAACCAGGACAGCCTATCCCAGTATATTTCTTTAACTGCACATGTGCATACAGAGTTCATGCTAGATATGTGTATTCGTTTGCGATTGGTTGGCAAGGGTTCTTTTGTTCCGGGGAACAGGGAAATCATGGAAAAGAAAAAACATGAAAACAATATGCTTAATTGACTAAGCTCACAATTTGTATTGAATGTCCCTTTAATTTTGACTTTACTGTCCCTCTAAAGTCACTGGTAATTTATAGATAGAATTTTTGTAAAAACATTTCCAAACAATTAGAATATACCCCAGTGTTTCAAGGGCACAGCCAGACTGGTGGAAAACCCAATTGATGTAAAAGACAAAAGAACTAATTTACAACATGTCTGGTTTTAAAGTATATGATACATTCACAAGCAGGATTATCATCATGGCAACTGATTTAAATTACCATGCAACAGCCAAACTCCTCTCCACATAGCGCATGCATAATGTTTATTGCGCACTCTTCGTAACGTAGGTATTACAAGTCTGAAAAGAATGTAGTTACGCATCGCGTTAACATGAATATGCGTTTATTTCACTTGCGTATTAACGGCTGCGTAATGGATTCCCCCATAGAGATCAATGGAAACTGAAAAATAAACTTTTTATCTAACACTCGATATAGCGAGAACTACACATAACTCTGTCACATTACACATACAACGTAATGGACACAAATAATAATCATGTCAAATGTACAAACAACAATCACTCACACAACATAGCAGATTCACATTAAACAATCGCAATTATTTACAACAAATACTACATAACATTTACACAAAACGAGGATTCAAAAAATACGTTTGGATCCCAGTGCATCACAGAAGAAAAGAACAAGAACACATTACACACTTATACACAAACGAAACATTCAGATTTGCAATTAGGAAAGATTTCCCAAAAATAATTATATAGAACAGATAACAAATACGATAGGATCAAAAATTATTATAGGGATTTTGCGATGCTAAATTATGATAATGTTCTGCAAACGATCACTATGACATCATCGCATTATACACATTCCTTAAAAACATATGTAGATTTAGAAACTCAATCTGAGCATGCACAAATTCAAGCAAATACTCCACATTGCACACATACAAATCTTCACAAAAGCACACGTGGACCTTGTTTACTTTGCAAACAGGTAAATCATTAAACATTTATATAGGGTATATAGGAGCGCTCTAAACATGGCTTCCTTGACTGTATTGCTTTTTCGAGACAGGTATAGGTCTGGGCGTTAGAGATTAGAGATAGTCAGAGTGAGATAGCGAGAGAGAGATAGTTAGAGAGAGATAGTGAGAGAGAGATAGTGAGAGAGAGATAGTGAGAGAAAGTTTGTGTATGAATCTTTCTTGGTGAGTGTGCGAGTGCTGCTTTGTTTTTCATTCCTTACACGTAGTTATACATATTTAGTTTCTTTTACATGCAAACACATTCAATACATACATACACATAGCAGCAACACTACATACACACACATACACTCCATACCCCATTCCCTATATCCATCCCATAGTTATATTTTGTTCTTTTTAAAACAACTTATTGTTTACACACCCTCATTTAGTCCTTTTTTTATACGTTTTTTCTAAAACCCATTCACACTCTGTGCTGTCATTATTTACACCACATGAAACATGGTGTCAGAACTATCTGAATCTGCGCTGTTTCTATAAATCTGATGCTAAGAACTTGCCAGTCTTACAGTGAGAGTCTTTAGAGCTGATTGTGCCTCCTGTAGCAATTGCAGTCCTGTGCTGAAAGCTGAGCACTGAAAGCAAGAAAACCAGCACCATGGCAGCTTCTAACAGCATTCCACTGCCTGAGGCAATGAGGGTGAGTGGGGGTTGCAGCAGTAACTGGGACAACTTCAGAGCTGAGTTTGAGGATTACTCCCTAGCCACAGGGTTAAATGAGAAGCCTGCAGCAGTTCAAGCAGCTACACTGAGGAGGGTGATGGGCAGTGAATGCCACAATGTTTATAAGCATAATTTGAACCTCACAGAGGAGCAAAAGAGGGACACAAAAGCCATCCTAGATGCATTAGAAGCTTTTTTCAGACCTTCTAAAAATGTCATATATGAAAGATATATATTTGGCAGCTGCAAGCAAGAAGAAGGTGAAGCAATAGACAACTTTGTCACAAGACTAAGAGAAAAAGCTGCAAGCTGTGAGTATGGCTCTCTGAGAGATGAACTTATTCATGACAAAATAGTTCTAGGTATTAATAGTGAAAGCACACGCCGCCGCCTATTGAGGGAACATGATTTAAACCTACAAGCAGCAATTGAGATATGTCGCACTGCAGAACTTACTGACAAACATATGCGAGCTATGGAGCAGGATAAACAGACTGACAGTATCAATGCAGCCTCCAAGCAACAGCTAAGCTTGAAGAACCACCAGCACAAGTTTCAGCGCAAAAATCACCTACGCAACTCACCTATGAGCAAGCCTGCATCCTGCAAGTACTGTGGCAGTGTGCATGTACGAGAGAAAGAACAGTGCCCTGCTTATGGGAAAATCTGTAGAGCATGTGGTAGACTAAATCATTTTGCTGGAGTATGTCTGTCAAGTAGAATGGAAGCAAGAAAGATGCACACAATTGAGCAAACGTCAGATTCTGAGGATGCACATTTACATAGCATTGAGGTGGTTTCTCATCTCCTTGTGAGATATTACACCATTCAAAAGAATACATTGGTGCTGTAAAATCTAAGGGCCAAAAATGGTTAGACTAAATAATATATGCCAACCCTGTCAGCTGGACTCAGGTGCAACATGTGATGTCATGAGTTTAAAAGACAAGATGAAACTGGCACCTAGGGTACCTCTTCAGCCAAGTTGCACTAAATTGAAGTTATATTCAGGGGAACTAATGGATTCATTGGGACTTTTCCAAACAGAATGCAGCATACGTGAACGTATTCACAAACTTGAATTTGAGATTGTTGAGGCCAATCAGAAACTGCTATTGTCTGGTTCAACATGTGAGCGCCTGGGTCTGATGCAGTTCACCATTCCTGCTGAACTGCACAATGTTGATAATCAGCCTGCAAAATCCCTGACTAGGCCACTGACAAAACAGCAAATCCTAAGTGTCTATAGTGATGTGTTTGATGACCCAGTAGTATCTGTTCCAGGAGAGGTACATTTTGAACTTGATCCTAGCATTCCACCAGTACAATGTGTCCCATGCAATGTGCCAGTAGCCATTAAGCCACAGGTCAAAGCACAACTGGATAAGTATGAGGCTGAAGGACATCTTACTTCAGTATTAGAGCCTACGGATTGGATAAGCAACATGGTAGTTATTAGGAAGCCTGAGAAGATCAGAATTTGCATTGATCCCAAGTTTCTTAACATGGATTCCAAAACAATGGTACTGTTTAAGATAAAAGTTCTCTTTATTAGGACAAGTTAAAACAAAGTTGCTCACGTGCAGTAATATTAAAAATCAAAAAACACTACTTAAAGGCCAGTCTGACATGTTTCGGCTGTCCGCCTTATTCATAGACTCACTATCTATTGGTCGCCTATGGAGCTTTATACGCTCCCTCGCAACCTCATTGGTTGCTAATAAGTGTGCTTGTTAACCCTTTCTATATCGGACAGTTAGAGGTAATACTGCTTGTGATGAAGGTTGCGTTTTCTCTCAAATATATGTATAATAACCTCTCACTTACAATTCTGCTTGGATTAATACTATACCTTTGGGTCCACTTCCAATCTATGTGTTAGTTTATCAACAAGTGTCATCTACTCATAGGAATATTAAAGTTTATCCATTTGCGTGCAATTGTCATTATTTACAATGCATTTATGACACTTGTATGTGAACTATTTGGAAGTGTTATATTTACCCACTAATAGTTACCATCTCACAACCAAAATATAACAATTTGGATACTTGCAATTATAACAATAATTCTATTAAAAAATTCAACCATACTTTATCAGTGGCCAGATTCGTATTTGTCCCTTAATGGTTACAATTGGTGCAATACCAATATTTGATACTGTCATATAATTACAACACTCAATCTGTAGCTATATCATTGTATCCAAAGTAATACACAAAAATGTCCTCAGCTCATGATTGAATTGTTTTCCAATATCAATATATTATTTATCTAGATGTTAAATATACAGTGGGATATGGTTATTGTGTTTGTATGACCAGGTTATCTTAATGTTTATTTCTCTCCCAAAAATTAATGATATCGTTCTCTATATTCATTCCTATTGGTCTACGTGTGTTAAGAGTAAAGATCCAATAAGCCTCTCTATGGAACAGCTCCTTGACTCTGTCACCTCCTCTTGGTTTCTTATTTATAACATCTATGATCATCCATCTGAATGATTCAACTTTACCTTGATGTTCAAATAAAAAATGTTTAGCCACACCGGTGGTGGTCTTCTCCTTATCAATATCATTCAAGTGCTCACGGATTCTGCTCCTAGCCTCCCGTGAGGTACAACCAACGTACTGGACCCTGCAAATTGAACACTCTACCATGTATATGACAAATTCTGTTCTACAATTTGTACATTGTTTACAATCATAGACCTTTGTCGTATGTGCTGACTGAAACACCTTTCTGCACATAGTGAAGCTGCATGCCGTGCAGCTTCTTGTGCCACACCTGTAGTGGCCTTTACAATTTAACCAACTACTTTGCTTGGCTGGTCTTCTAAGGGCACTAGGCGAGATAATATTCCCAATAGTGACATTTCTTCTAGACGTGAATCTACAGCCCTTATCTATTACTTTATTCAATACATCATCTCCTCGTAAAATAGGGAGATTCTTCTTTATTATGTTACAAATTTCTTTGTATTGACTAGTATAAGTTGTTACAAATGTGACTTCTCCCTTGGTATCAGTGTTGGCTCTCTTTGGTTGTAACAATGTTTCTCTTGATATGTGCCCTACTTCTTTATACGCTTTATTTATGGGTCCCTCCGGATAACCCCTTTCTCTCAGTTTCTCCAACAATGCTGCACTTTCCACCTGGTAATCTGATTCACTAGAGCAATTACGTTTGGCCCTAATAAATTGTCCTTTTGCCACGCCATAATGCATGTGGCGAGGGTGACAACTCTTTGCATGTATCAGCGAATTTGCTGATATTGGCTTAGTGTACAATTTTGTTGTGACCTTCTTTTTCTCACGGTCACCCATTAGTGTAACATCTAGATAGTCAATTTTAAGGGAGTTAAACACAGATGTAAACTCCAAGCCAACCTTGTTGTCATTAAGGTATGCAACAAATTTGTCACTTTCTGTCATATTGCCTGACCATATGAATAACAAATCGTCTATGTAACGCTTGTATCCTATAATCTGTCCTCTGTATGGGTTCGTATCTGCAAAGACGTGGGATAGCTCCCACCAGCCCATGAAAAGATTTGCATAGGCTGGTGCAAACTTGGCTCCCATGGCCGTCCCACGTCTCTGCAGATAGTACTTACCCCCAAATTCAAAATAATTGTGACTCAATAAAAACTCTATGGATTGTACAATGTAGTCTTTGAGCACTGTGGTATAGTCACTTAGCAAATCCAGCATATATCTCACTGCCACCAAGCCTTCACTATGTGGAATGGCAGAGTATAATCCTACCACATCCACTGTTAACCAGTTATATCCTGGCAACCAGGTAACTTCTTCCATAGTTTTAAGTAAGTGCTTGGTGTCCTTGAGAAACGATGGTAGTTTCCACACCAAAGGTTGGAGCAGTGTTTCTATCCAATTTGATAAGTTTTCAAAAACAGAACCTATTCCTGAGACTATCGGTCTCCCTTTGACATTGATGATGGACTTGTGCACCTTTGGTAGATGGTGAAATATGGGTACAACTGGTTCCTTCACAAAGAGGTACTCAAAGGTGCCCAAGTCCATCACCCCTGCCTCCAGTCCATCATCCAACAGATCTTTAAGTCTGTTTCGGAATATTACTGTGGGGTCAGATTTTAGACTCTGATACACTTCCCTGTCTTCTAGTTGTCTATTGGCCTCTTCTATATAAGCAGACTCATCCATGACAACTATTGTACCTCCCTTGTCCGCATTCTTTATGACCAAACCTTTTCGTTCCTTTAGTCTCTTAAGGCCCTGTCTTTCCTTATATGTAAGGTTCTGCCTATGTCTGTCATTTTTAGTTTTTAATTTGACTAAATCTTCTTCTACTCTCCTATGGCCCTGAAACGGTCACACTACTTAATGCCAACACTTGACGACGTTTTGCACAAACTACCCAAAGCACGGGTTTTTATGCTTGTTGATGCAAGAGGTGCCTTTTTACAGTGCAAACTGGATGAAAAGAGTAGCTACATGACCACCTTCTGGACTCCTTGGGGCAGAAATACATGGCTGAAACTGCCATTTGGAGTCTCTGTAGCACCGGAGGTGTATCAGCGAAAGCAGCATGAACTATTATGTGGGCTCCACGGAATTGAGCCAATAGCTGATGACATTCTTATAGTTGGCTGTGGTAATACAGATGAAGAAGCTGAGCATGACCATGATGAGAATCTAACAGCGCTACTGGATAGTTGCAGGCAGGTGATGCTGAGACTCAGCGTAAAGAAATTGCATTTCAAGGTGCAAGAAGTTCATTTCCATGGACATATCCTGTCCTCACAAGGCTTAAAAGCTGACCCAGATAAGATTAGAGCCATTGTAGACATGCCACACCCTGGTGACGCCAAATCGGTACAGCGTTTTATTGGCTTTGTCACATACCTAGCAAAATTCATGCCGCACTTGTCTGAGGTTTATCAGCCATTGAGAAGACTTCTGGACAAAGATGCAGTTTGGCACTGGCTTCCCAAGCATGACCAGGCAGTAGAAGAGATAAAACACTTGGTCACCGCTGCCCCAGTGTTGAAATATTATGATGTCACAAAGACTGTCACAATACAAAGTGACTCAAGCAAAAATGGCCTAGGATGTTGTCTATTGCAAGAAGGTCAGCCAGTTGCATATGCGTCCAGAGTTCTTTCGTCAGCCGAGCAGAATTATGCTCAAATTGAAAAGGAATGTTTAAGCATTGTGTTTGCTTGCCAGCGTTTTCATCATTATCTTTATGGCCGAGATACAATCAGAGCTGAAACTGATCACAAACCGCTAATAGCCATATTCAAAAAGACCCTTTTATGTGCTCCCAAGCGTTTGCAGAGCATGATGCTTACATTGCAGCATTTACAACCTCATTGTTGTCTACAAGCCAGGATGTGAAATGTATATCAGTGATACCCTGAGCAGAGCTACAACGGATCATGTGGCACCTGGAGGTGAGCATGAGCATCATACAGTTTGTTTGCTGCAACAGGAACAAACTTTCTTTGCTGAAGTCAATCAAGCTGACTATCTAAATGTCACAGATCAGCGGCTACATCAGCTCATACAGCACACAGACAGAGATGCAACTTTACAAGCACTGAAGTCTATTGTTCTGATTGATTGGCCAGATGAAAAGGATGCAGCACCTGCAATTGTGAAAGAATATTGGTCCTTCAGAGATGAGCTCAGCATACAAAATGGTATCTTATACAAAGGTCCAAGAGTCATAATACCAAAGTCACTTAGAGCAGAGATGTTATTACGCATACACTCAAGTCACATTGGGGGTGAGGCATGCTACAGACAAGCTTGTGATACTCTTTAGTGGCCCAACATGCAAGGTGAAATCAAAGACTTTGTCAGCAATTGTCCCACTTGCAATGAATATGCACATTTGCAACAAAAAGAAACCATGATGTCACATGAGATACCTACACGTCCTTGGCAGATCGTCAGTATAGACTTATTCAACTATGCAGGAAAAGAATATCTGATATTAGTTGATCATTACTCAGATTTCTGGGAAATTGAACTTCTTCCTGACTTATCCACTGAAACTACAGTTAAGAGGTGCAAGGCTCAGTTTGCACGTCATGGACAACCAGATAAAGTGATCTCTGATAACGGCCCTCAGTTTGCAAGCTTACAATTCAGGAAATTTGCCACTGAATGGGAGTTTGAGCATGTGACTTCTTCACTACGTCATCCACAGGCTAATGGCAAAGCTGAATCTGCTGTGAAGATTGTTAAAAATGTATGCAAGAAAGCACAAAGTGATGGTAAAGACCCGTGGAAGGCCATCTTACATTGGAGAAACACTTCAACCGAGGGCATGGATAGTAGTCCGGCACAGAGACTGATGTCAAGGAGATTAAAGACCTCCTTACCAGTTGCCAACAAGCTACTTGAACCCTCTGTGATACATAGTATACCAGAAAAGTTACGACTTAAGAGGCAAGTGTTCAAGGCACGATATGACACATCTGCCAGAGATTTGCCTGAATTGAATATTGGGGAACGAATCCGTATGAAACCCCTGCCAGGAGATCGAACAAGTCGTTGGAGAATGGGTACCTGTCTGCAAAAGTTGCACCACGCTCCTATCTTGTGGACATTGAAGGAACCCTCTATCGCCGCAATCGTGTGGATCTGCGAGTGGCTGAGCAGCCTGATTCTCAATATTCAGTTGACAGACCAGACTCATCTGATATTATAAGGGCACACTCACCCATTGGCAGTAAGGAATATACAGAGGTGATGCCACAGACTAATATTAATGACAGTCCTGAGCAAGCAGGTATACCTCATGGCAGTCAAGCACAAAGCATGTCAGCAAGTATTGAGAAGAGCCCATTAACCTCAGAGAGGGCTAAGAAACTGTTTGTACAAGGAGGGCTAGTCTTCACCCGTAGTGGCAGACATTCACAACCGCCCAAGAGACTTAACCTGTAGAATGTGTTATTACAAGGACTCATCCAAATTTCACAATGTTGATTTATTAACACTAAAAGAGGGAGATGTTATGGGTGTTATGTTTAGCTTATATGCATTTCTATGATGTATTTCTATTGCACTTGTTTCCTGTTTGGCATTTCCTGTTCCTGTTAGTTCTATGCTAAGATCATGGCTTCTGTACACTAATGCTTGTACTGTCATTATTTACACCACATGAAACACACTCTGAGCACTTTTTACGTTTATTTCATTATTTTGACCCCCTTTCATTTGTGCACTTTCACCTTCTGAAAAGGTATGGCTGGAAGGAGGAGTAGGGTAGAGATTAGTGTCGAGATTAGGGAGGAGATTAGGCAGGTGATTGAGGAGATTAGGGAGGAGAGTGGGAGAGGAGGGGGGAATTAGAGAGGAAGGGGGAGAGGAAGGGGGAGAGGTCAGGGTGGGTGGGCCAAGCCACATTGTTGAAGACGAATAATTGGCTGGGCCCAGTGGGACAAGGCAGGAGCGCAGAGAGGGCACAATACAGTCCGCGGGAACAGAGGCTCACATCACAGGGGAAGCTCAGGCAGATGGAGGAGAGGTATAGCAGGGAGGCGAAAGAGACCTTTATTATGGCCTATATGGAGAGGCCAAGGAGGCTGCAAGCACCGAAGGCCACCCCTGCAACGAAGAAAAGGTTGGTAGAGGAGATCAGGGATGCTGTCAATGCAGTGGGGGAGTTCAAGAGGGGCTTGAAATCTATACAGCACCGCTACCGGGACTGCAAAAGTGAGCTCAAGAAAAAAATGTAGAGGGAGAGGCAAATGAATACCGGGATCGGTGGCGGCCCGGAGCAAACATTTGTCTACAGCCACTGGGAGGAAATGCTGCGTCCCAACATCTCCGAGGTGGCCCTAGTTGGGATTGAAGGAAGGATCGATACCGGGAACCTGCACTTCTCATCTTCTGGTAAGGACATTTACTAATCTCTTTTCATCCACCTCATAACTCATTTACACTCAAAATAAATTAGGGATATGACTAACGCAATTCTGCTTTTTTAAACATTATTCCGAAAACGCATTCAGAATTACCTTAAGAAAGTTGTATTTGAAGAAAAGCTATCACATTAGTATCTAACCTCCAGATTATGTGCACATTTAAACATATTTAAGACGCACAAAAAAATACATTAATATTGACCATCTAGATATCCGAAAGATGGGTTTTCAAATACATAAATCGTATCGATGTTTTCTGGATAAAATTGAATTACTAAGGCAGCCTCATTAATACACTTTCAAATATAACATTTACATCTTTATTTGGAACTGTGCTAATATCTCTTATTTCTTTAATTTTTAAATATACAGAGTCTGAGGCCAGTGAGGAGGAAATACAGCAGGAACATGCTCCTCCTTCACCCAGGCATGCGAGTGGTGCAGAAGGTGAAATGCCACCTCGGAGAGAATAGGAGGATACCCCTGCAGAAGATACCCATGCAGCAACCCCCCATGCAGCAGCCCCCCGTGCAGCAGCCACCAGTGCAGCAGCCCCCGTGCAGCAGCTCACCCTGACAAAAACATCCCCCCCACAATGCCCGAGGTGGAGCTGATGAGGGTCTTCTTACTGAAAATGCAGGACTCCCCGAGGGCACAACAGGCACACACAGTTTATGACTAACCCAGTGAAGACCCTGATAGAAGGACAAACAAATATTGTAAATGTTCTAAATAACACATTTCAGGTCCGCCGGGAGGTGGCAAGCAGACCATATCCAGAAATGGGAAGACCACAAGAGCCTGGACCATCATCTCCTGGACCATCATCTCCTGTGCCTCCTCCATCTCCTATTCTGCCTGGTCAATCCCCAATCACTCACAGTACTTCTCCTCCCCCTCTTTCCCAAACATCTCCAATGAGAATATGTCTGAGGAGGCATTTGACCACTCCAGAACCTCACAGTTGTGCGAAGAAGGGAAGGAGGAAGAAGTAATTATGTTTATATATTATTGTTTTTAATTTAAAGTTAATGTGTAAAGGATAATTATGTGATGATGTTGTCTTCTTACACTTGTGGAGCACACTGTATATTTAATAGGCTTCTATTGGACCAGTCCATGGAGGCAGATTGTTTGCAGAGTGTGTTTTACAAGTGTGTTGAGACAACTTCATCACATGCTGTCCTTGTTGATTAGATTGATTTTGTTTTTGTGATGTGATGTCCAAACGTGTTCTCCTAATACAAACCAACCAACTAACATTGCAATTATACATGATGTATGGATGTAGCCTGAGCGCCTCAACTAGAAGTGGGCTAGGATGTGAATAGGCAGTACACGTGTATTTATTAGCGACAATAAATGTTGACAGTTAAAACAATTAAAACAATAATTAAAACAAAAGTTTAAAACAATAAATAATATGCAATATGCAAAGGTACCTATGTGGAATATTCAGATAGTACATTAACATGGATCCATGTTTATCAACATACAAAAAGACTGGTAAGATGTGACAGTAGACAATCTTGATAATAATATTCAAATAAAAGCTATATATACATATATATATATATATGGAAAAAGTACCACTAAAGAAAGTACCACTAAAGCAGTACTACACCACCTTGGTACACAAATGGAGCACTTAGCGCCCAGCGGGGTCTTGGCCGTGGTGTAGTGAGAAGTCACAAATTGTTCCTATCAGTTGAGTGAAATTTGTAATCCCAGGTTCAGTGAAAATATGATGTAGAATTTCCAAGCGTATACTTAGGTAGAGTCCAATATAGTTTTGTTATAGATCATCCCTCATTAGTGATGGTGTAGGAGAAAAAAGGGGATGTGACTGAAAGCTCAAAAAATAGTGCAAAATAGTGAAACAAAAAAAAAGGATAATCCTTCAACAAAGGATAAAAATACAAAAATGTGAACAAAATGTGAATTTTTTTAGCAGAAATTGTCAAAAGATACCATTGATGAAAAAAGATAAAAAAATATGTTGAAGTTAGGATGAATTCATTTGTAGGTGCAATATATGTCTAAGTGATGAAAGTTAGTGAATGAAAAATTATTCTCAAGGTTCAGTTGGGTGTTGCGAGATTAGTGCAGCTGGGTGCTGCAGGGTGGAAATTCAGAGATTTTAGTGGATGTTCTGCTCCTAGCTGGATTTTTCAGTGAAATATCTGCTCCCAGCTGGATTTATCTGTGAAAGATAATCAATATAGTGTAGTATGCTCAAAGTAGATATAGATGTAGAAATAAGGCTTACCAGATGCTTGGTCAACGCGTTTCAGCCTCTCACAGGCCTTTTTCAAGACTGGTTTGTTGTATTTGCTGGTGGCCTTTTATACCTGTTTCATAATTGTTTGCTTTGTGGTCACAAGTTGCTAAAAACATGTGACCATTTTTTTTTTTTTTAAAGTGAATCTTTATTAACATATTAGTGAACACAGAGTAATAATGTTATATCAAAAAGTATATACTCAAATCGTTTTTATATCTTTATGACCTTTTGGTCTGTCTGTTTATTTATGATCACCATGTCACATCCAGTATTTGTCTTCAAATCTTCTTTCTCAAATCGTTTTTTATATATACACACACATATTCATTTTTATTTGTTCTATTTTCTATGTGTTATAGACTTTTATGTCTATCCAAATTCAGTGTAAAAGTTTACTTTGTTTACTGCTGCCGAAATTCGGCTCTTTTCATAGATTTCACCATTGTGATAATCCTATTTGGACTTATTTAGTGATGCCGATATTTGGCTATTCCTATTGGGTATGACGTCAACACCACATTGTGTTGACGATAGGTGTGTACATGCTTCCTAGTTCCAATTGGATATTAGGTTTTAACTCGCATATTCCTTAGAAGATAGAAAGATAGAAGTAATACAAAAAGTGAAAGAGAAAAATACCCTCCATCTCTATATAAATATCAACATGTTAGGGGGCTGTGAGGACTTGTGATGTGGGGTTGTTCTATCTTTTTAGTGATGTTATTATGAGAGACTATTAGTATATTCACTAATTCCTGATGATTTTGGGCTGTTGTCGTCACTGATCTGTTTCTATTAGCGGTGAACGTATATTAATAGCCTACATCATATGTTAGTGCTGTGTATAATTATATACAGGAATCCTCTGTTAGGGTAGTAACAATGCTTATACTAGTAGTATTCCTATTAAGCAATATTGCTTGTGATGTTCGTGGCAAGCCCTGTTTACATTATTGCTTTATACAGTAATATCTGGTTTGGATACTTATGGTGGTGTATAGTATAGAGAGATAATTGTGTGCTTTTTAAAAACTTCTGAGGATTTCTGATCCTAAGATATTTAGACTAGAAAGCTTATCTGATAATCCTATAAAAAGAGGATATAGGATATTCTAGCCTGAGTCGGCTCTTAAGTCTCGAGAAGTTGGTAGTGTGACTTGCTAGTCCTATGAGAAGCAGTATTTGCTCTATTATGCTCTTTATCTAAGCTATTTGTCTGACTAGATGCTATATGGGTTAAGCTGGATTTAAGACTTTACAGTATGAAATACATGAATTGTAGCATGGTATATGATATATACCTTATCGGACAAACAGATAGGTATAATGATACATGTGGTCACTTGACAAACTGGGTAGACCATAGTTTACCTAACATTATGGGTAAACCCCAGTATTGCTTAGTCATATAGTTGGTCTGAACCTATAGTGGAGGAGGACCATTAAACTGTCTTAAGCTAAGTGTCCTTAACCGTGTAGTGTCTGAGTTTTTAGGAGGGGTTGGTAACCTCTGATCAGTCGGTTAAGGTATATTAGGAGAGCGTATATTTACCTATACAGGAAAATGGATCACTACATTAAATGTCCTTGTGCCTTACTGTAAGTATAATGGGAGACAGCATATTCTATCTATGATGGTTATGGTGAATTATGTGGATATGGGGAGGTAGGCAGATAGTCATCTCTGCCAGGGAAACTAAGTGTCCTTGTGTCTTTCGGGGTATTGGAGAGATTGGTGTCCTTCATTCTATTGACACTAGAAACCTTACTACGTTAGGGTTCTTGTCTATTATTCTTATTATTAAGTCTAAAGTGTCTTTCTAGATATATTTAGAAGGTGTCATAGTCCTATCCTTAATGTTGGATTCTGGTAGCTTGAGGGGATAGTCGAGGGCAAGTATTGGGGTGGATCCTTTATCTTCATGTTCTTTAGATATTGGAATTTGAGGGATTTTGTAGAGAAGGAGGGAAAGAAGAAGGTACAATCTGAAGACTATGTTAGTCTTCGGTCCCATCATATAACATATTGGGAACTAGTAGGGTTAAACATGTACCCATAGGGTATAGAATAGTTTTCATTTCCTCACATATTCTCAGATATTTAAGTCACACACTCAAATTCAGAAGATGTGTTAAGTTCTCTTTATTGTTCAGGCCCTTTGGGTATAGACAATCAAGTTCGAATATCCATTTGGATTCAGCCGTCAATAACTTTTTTTCATGGTTGCCGCCTCTCCAATTCTTGTTGATTTTTTGGATCCCCATGAATTTCAGATTGTTGATATTCCCCTGATGTTTGGTGGAGTAATGGCTATACAGAGCGGTTTCCATGTTCAGTTTTTCAATCAGCAATAGATGTTCATGTATTCTGTCTTTTAGCTGTCTTGATGTCTGTCCTATATATTGTAGGCTGCACGGACATTGTAGCATGTATACCATGCCTTTATTGTGACATCTGATAAGGTCATTGATCTTGTATTCTTCTTTTGAGTTGTTAGATTGGAATTTTCCAGATTTTATTCCACATTTACATGCCTTGCATGCGTGGCAGGGGAAGAAGCCTTTGATTTTCTTACCAAATACATCTTAAACTCCCATTTGTGCTTTCCTATGTATGCTAGGTGCTATTTTGTTCCTTAGGTTGTCAGTTTTCCTATATATGAACCTGGGTCTAATTGGTACTTTTTCTCCTATAACATCATCTTCCTTAAGTAGAGGCCAATGTTTCCGGAAGATATTCTCTATGATGTGTCTGTTTTCGCTATATTCTGTTACTAGTGGAACATCAAGGACCTCTTCATTTCCTTTCAATATCTTATTCTTGTATCTGGTTAGTTCCTGTCTTTCAATTTTCCTTACTTCCTCTATTGTTTGGTCTAGTTTTTCCCCATTGTATCCTCTGTCCAGAAATTTATTTTTTATTATTTTTGCTTGTTCTTCCCATTTTATTGGGTTTTAACAGTTCTTCCTCATCCTCAATAGTTGTCCCTTCGGGATGTTATCCTTTCATTTTACATGATGGCAGCTTGTTCTATGTATATAATTATTGCTGTCGACCTCCTTAAAGTAGGTCGACGTTTCCAATTTGCCATTTATTACTTCCAACCTCAAATCCAGAAAGTTCAGTTCTGTGCGACTATGTTGTTGTTCATAGCCCATATTGTGTGTTCCAAATCCTCCACTGTTCCCTTCCATATGATGATGATATCATCTATGTAACGGTGATAAAGGACCAGGTCCGCGCTTGCTGGGCATGAGTCCCAGAAGATCTGTTCCCATTTCCGCCATGTAGAGGTTCGCATAACTTGGTGCGAACCTGGTCCCCATCGCCGTACCGCATATCTGTCTGTAGAATTTGCCCTCGTCACAAAAATAATTGTGAGTGAGGATGTACTCGATGCTGCTCAATATAAATTCACCCTGTGCTGGGGGAAAACTAGACCAAACAATAGAGGAAGTAAAGAAAATTTAAAGACAGGAACTAACCAGATACAAGAATAAGATATTGAAAGGAAATGAAGAGGTCTTTGATGTTCCACTAATAACAGAATATAGCGAAAACAGACACATCATAGAGAATATCTTCCGGAAACATTTGCCTCTACTTAAGGAAGATGATGTTATAGGAGAAAAAGTACCAATTAGACCCAGGTTCATATATAGGAAAACTGACAACCTAAGGAACAAAATAGTGCCTATCATACATAGGAAAGCGCAAATGGGAGTTATAGATGTATTTGGTAAGAAGATCAAAGGCTTCTTCCCCTGCCACACATGCAAGGCATGTAAATGTGGAATAAAACCTGGAAAATTCCAATCTAAAAACTCAAAAGAAGAATACAAGATCAATGACCTTATCAGATGTCACGATAAAGGCATGGTATACATGCTACAATGTCCGTGCGGTCTACAATATATAGGACAGACATCAAGACAGCTAAAAGACAGAATACGAGAACATCTATTGCTGATTGAAAAGCTGAACATGGAAACCGCTCTGTATAGCCATTTCTCCACCAAGCATCAGGGAAATATCAACAATCTGAAATTCATGGGGATCCAAAAAATCAACAAGAATTGGAGAGGCGGCAACTATGAAAAAAAGTTATTGACGGCTGAATCCAAATGGATATTCCAACTTGATTGTCTATACCCAAAGGGCCTGAACAATAATGAGGACTTAACACATCTTCTGAATTTTAGTGTGTGACGGATGGTAAAATAAGACATACCAAATTAAATATCTGAGAATATGTGAGGAAATGAAAACTATTCTATACCCTTGTTTAACCCTACTAGTTCCCAATATAGTATATGATAGGACCGAAGACTAACATAGAAGAAGAGATATATAAAATCTCTCTCACCTCTCGGATTGTACCTTCTTCTTTCCCTCCTCCTCTACAAAATCCCTCAAATCCCCACATCTAAAGAACATGAAGATAAAGGATGCACCCCAATACTTGCCCTCGACTATCCCCTCAAAGTACCAGAATCCAACATTAAGGATAGGACTATGACACCTTCTAAATATATCCAGAAAGACACTTTAGACTTAATAATAAGAATAATAGACAAGAACCCTAACCCTAAGGTTTCTCGTGTCAATCGAATGAAGGACACCAATCTCTCCAAATACCCCGAAAGACACAAGGACACTTAGTTTCCCTGGCAGAGATGACTACCTGCTTCCTCCCCATATCCATGTAATTCGCCATAACCATCATAGATAGCATATGCTGTCAATCATTATACTTACAGTAAGGCACAAGGACATTTAAAGTAGTGATCTATTTTCCTGTATATCTCCTAATAAACCTTAACTGACTGATCAGAGGTTACGACCCCTCCTAAAAACTCAGACACTACACGGTTAAGGACACTTAGCTTAACACAGTTTAATGGTCCTCCTCCACTATAGGTTCAGACCAACTATATGACTAAGCAATACTGGGGTTTACCCATAATTTTAGGTAAACTATGGTCTACCCAGTTTGTCAGGTGACCACATGTATCATTATACCTATCTGTTTGCCCGATAAGGTGTATATCATATACCATGCTACAATTCATGTATTTCATACTGTAAGTTCTTAAATCCAACTTAACCCATATAGCATCTAGTCAGACAAATCGCTTAGATAAAGAGCATAATAGAGCAAATACTGCTTCTCATAGGACTAGCAAGTCACACTACCAACTTCTCGAGACTTAAGAGCCAACTCAGGCTAGAATATCCTATATCCTCTATTATAGGATTATCAGATAAGCTTTCTAGTCTAAATTTCTTAGGATCAGAAAACCTCAGAAATTTTTATAAAAAGCACACAATTATCTCTCCATACTATACACCACCATAAGTTTCCAAACCAGATATTACTGTATAAAGCAATAATGTAAACAGGGCTTGCCATGAACATCACAAACAATATTTCTTAATAGGAATGCTACTAGTATAAGCATTGTTACTACCCTGAAAGAGGATTCCTGTATATAATTATACACAGCACTAACATATTATGTAGGCTATTAATATACGTTCACCGCTAATAGAAACAGAGCAGTGACAACATAGTCAATCACAACAGCCCAAAATCATCAGGAATTAGTGAATATACTAATAATCTCTCATAATATATCATTAAAAAGATAGAACAAAAAGATAGAACAACCCCAGATCACAAGTCCTCACAGCCACCGAACATGTTAATATTTATATAGAGATAGAGGGTATTTTTCTCTTTCACTTTTTGTATTACATCTATCTTTCTATCTTCTAAGGAATATGCAAGTTAAAACCTAATATCCAATTGGAACTAGGAAGCATGTACACACCTATCGTCAACACAATGTGGTGTTGACGTCATACCCAATAGGAATAGCCAAATATCGGCATCACTAAATAAGACCAAATAGGATTGTCACAATGGCGAAATATATTGCTGCAAAAAAACACTGCTGTCCTGCATTATATGGCATACCTGGTGCCTTCAAAAGTGTATTTTTATATTTTTAAAATATTATCGATAGGTACAGGAGGGTAGGAGAGGAAAAGCTATCCATCCCCAATCACAAATATGGAAACACAATACCCAATAGAAAACTAGCTAGGACTACTCACCACTAGAATAACATGGTGATGATGTCACAGCCAATGAAAAGAGCCAAATTTCGGCAGCAGTAAACAAAGTAAACTTTTACACTGAATTTGGATAGACATAAAAGTCTATAACAGTGATTTTTAACCTTTTTTTTGCCGTGGCACACTTTTTTACATTAAAAAATCCTGTGGCACACCACCATCCCCGAATTTTTAAAAAATCACACATTGTAGCCTAATACAGCATATATATATACACATACACACAAACACACACATACTGTATGTATTGTGCTGTTATGCCATGCCTCCTACAAACTACCCCTGCACTGGGAGTAAAAAACAAGCAAAGTTTAAAAAATATGTCACACTGTTGTCAGTCTGCCGTGGCACACCTGAGGATCTCTCACGGCACACTAGTGTGCCATGGCACACTGGTTGAAAAACACTGGTCTATAACACATAGAAAATAGAACAAATAAAAATGAATATGTGTGTGTATATATATAAAAATCGATTTGAGAAAGAAGATTTGAAGACAAATACTGGATGTGACATCAGCACTTTATTGGTGATCATAAATAAACAAACAGATAGACCAAAATATCATAAAGATATAAAAACGATTTGACTATATACTTTTTGATATAACATTTTTACTCTGTGTACACTAATATGTTAATAACGATTCACTAAAAAAAATAATAATAAAAAAAAAAATGGTCACATGTTTTTAGCAACTTGTGACCACAAAGCAAACAATTATGAAACAGGTATAAAAGGCCACCAGCACATAGAACAAACCAGTCTTAAAAAAGGCATGTGAGAGGCTGAAACGCGTTGACCAAGCATCTGGTAAGCCTTATTTCTACATCTATATCTACTTTGAGCATACTACACTATATTGATTATCTTTCACAGATAAATCCAGCTGGGAGCAGATCTTTCACAGATAAATCCAGCTAGGAGCAGAACATCCACTAAAATCTCTGAATTTCCACCTGTGGTCACAGCACTAACCCTGCAGCACCCAGCTGCACTAATCTCGCAACACCCAACTGAACCTTGAGAATAATTTTTCATTCACTAACTTTCATCACTTAGACATATATTGCACCTATGAATGTATTCATCCTAACTTCAACACATTTTTTCATCTTTTTTTCATCAATGGTATTTTTTTGGCAATTTCTTCTAAAAAAATTCACATTTTTACATTTTTGTATTTTTATGCTTTGTTGAAGGATTATCCTTTTTTTTTTTTGGTTTCACTATTTTGCACTATTTTTTGAGCTTTCAGTCACATCCCCTTTTTTCTCCTACACCATCACTAATGAGGGATCATCTATAACATAACTATATTAGACTCTACCTAAGTATACACTTGGAAATTCTACATCATATTTTCACTGAACCTGGGATTACAAATTTCACTCAACTGATAGGAACAATTTGTGACTTCTCACTACACCACGGCCAAGACCCCGCTGGGCGCTAAGTGCTCCATTTGTGTACCAAGGTGGTGTAGTACTGCTTTAGTGGTACTTTCTTTAGTGGTACTTTTTACATATATATATATATGTATATATAGCTTTTATTTGCATATTATTATCAAGATTGTCTACTGTCTTACCAATCTTTTTATATGTTGATAAACTTGGATCGATGTTAATGTACTATCTGAATATTCCACATAGGTACCTTTGCTTATTGCATATTATTTATTGTTTTAAACTTTTGTTTTAATTATTGTTTTAATTGTTTTAACTGTCAACTTTTATTGTCATTAATAAATACACGTGTACTACCTATTCACATCCTAGCCCACTTCTAGTTGAGGTTGCTCAGGCTACATCCATATATTCTTAGAGTTCCTTATTGATAGCTAGAGGTCAAGACAGCCGGCCGGAGCATATAGGATTACACAGGCACTAGGTATATATTCCATCAATTATACATGATGGCATATAACTGTGTTGATGCAAACAACATAGCTTAAACAAGAAAATATGCTAACATATATCAATCCTTATGGCTTATTGGTATATATACACGTGCTTGTTAAATAATGCAAATATTGTTGTTTTTTAAAGCCTGCATGCCATATTTCTTTCGATGTGTTCACAACATTGAATACGTAAAATAAAGTGCATTTTTGGAAAGCTAGTTTAAAGTGTTTTACTTATTTTGGAAAAGGATTTCATTTAAAGGTGCATAAAAGCAGAAAATTCTCTTTCATGATTTTGACAGAGTATAACATTTGAAACAAGTTTCACATTTACTTATATCACTTAATTTGCTTCATTATCTTGTTATTCTTTGCTGAAAGGTTTATCTAGGAACGCTGAGGAGCAGCAAAGAACCTAGCTTCTATCTGCTATTTGGTGGCTGCATATACAGTATCTCACAAAAGTGAGTACACCCCTCTCATTTTTATAAATATTTTATTATATCTTTTATATATATCTTTTTATATCATATCTTTTCATGTGACAACACTGAAGAAATTACACTTTAGTACAATGTAAAGTAGTCAGTGTAAATCCTGTATAACAGTGTAAATTTGCTATCCCCTCAACACACAGCCATTAATGTCTAAACCGTTGGCAACAAAAGTGAGTACAATGTCCAAATTGGGCCTAAAGTGTGAATATTTTGTGTGGCCACCATTATTTTCCAGCACTACCTTAACCCTCTTGGGCATGGAGTTCATCAGAGCTTCACAGGTTGCCACTGGAGTCTTCTTCCACTCCTCCATGATGACATCACAGAGCTGGTGGATGTTAGAGACCTTGCGCTCCCCCACCTTCTGCTTGAGGATGCCCCACAGATGCTCAATAGGGTTTAGGTCTGGAGACATGCTTGGCCAGTCCATCACCTTTACCCTCAGCTTCTTTAGCAAGGCAGTGGAGGTGTGTTTGGGGTCGTTATCATGTTGGAATACTGCCCTGTGGCCCAGTCTCTGAAGAGAGGGGATCATGCTCTGCTTCAGTATGTCACAATACATGTTGGCATTCATGGTTCCCTCAATGAACTGTAACTCCCCAGTGCCGGCAGCACTCATGCAGGCCCAGACCATGACACTCCCACCACCATGCTTGACTGTAGGCAAGACACACTTGTCTTTGTACTCCTCACCTGGTTGCCGCCATACACACTTCACACCATCTGAACCAAATAAGTTTATCCTGGTCTCATTGGACCACAGGACATGGTTCCAGTAATCCATATCCTTAGTCTGCTTGTCTTCAGCAATCTGTTTGTGGGCTTACTTGTGCATCATCTTTAGAAGAGGCTTCCTTCTGGGATGACAGCCATGCAGACCAATTTGATGCAGTGTGCGGTGTATGGTTTGAGCACTGACAGGCTAACCCCCCACTCCTTCAACCTCTACAGCAATGCTGGCAGCACTCATAAGTCTATTTCCCAAAGACAACCTCTGGATATGACACTGAGCACGTGCACTCAACTTCTTTGGTCGACCATGTCGAGGCCTGTTCTGAGTGGAACCTGTCCTGTGAAATGTATGGTCTTGCCCACCGTGATGCAGCTCAGTTTCAGGGTCTTGGCAATCTTCTTATAGCCTAGGCCATCATTATGTAGAGCAACAATTCTTTTTTTCAGATCCTCAGAGAGTTCTTTGCCATGAGGTGCCATGTTGAACTTTCAGTGACCAGTATGAGAGAGTGTGAGAGCAATAAAACCAAATTTAACACACTTGCTACCCATTCACACCTGAGACCTTGTAAAACTAACGAGTCACATGACACTGGTGAGGGAAAATTGCTAATTGGTCCAAATTTGGACATTTCCACTTAGGGGTGTACTCACTTTTGTTGCCAAGGGTTTAGACATTAATGGCTGTGTGTTGAGTTTTTTTGAGGGGACAGGGAATTTACACTGTTATACAGCTGTACACTCACTACTTTACATTGTAGCAAAGTGTCATTTCTTCAGTGTTGTCACATGAAAAGATATAATAAAATATTTAAAAAAATGTGAGGGGTGTACTCACTTTTGTGAGATACTGTATATACCGATTGTCATTGCCTCACCCATGTGTTCACTTAGAAACCAGTAGTGTATTGAGGCTCCTTCAACAAATTATACCAAGAGAAGGAAGCTAATTTTATAATAGAAGTAAATTGGAAAGTTTTTTAAAATTGTATGTTCTACATAACTAATGAAAGATACATTTAGGGTTTCATGTCCCTTTAAGAGTTACATTTGAATTTCATCCTCACTGTGCTATATTATTTGGATAACAACAATGTTGAATCGATACTTGAAACAATATTGAACATTTAAAGAAATAATAAATATTAGGACCTAACATCTCTAAAAGGAATACATGATTTATTATATGTTACACAATTAAAATATATATTATATATCATATGATATAGGTGAATGCATATTAAAAAATGACTTCAAATACAAATGCGCATGTTTTGGAAATTAAAATGTATACAATTAAACACAACACATAAATTATTTGTTAATCTGAAAATATTGTTGACAAACATATTAAACAAGATGGAGTATATTCATTGCAGAAAATTCATGGATTTTTATTTGCCTTAAAATATATTAGGGATCTACAACACATTGACTTCATTTGTTTCTTCCACAAGACAGCCATCAGTCGAAATAGTTTAGATATTTTATCATCTATGTTTTAACAATGTAAAAGATTGACACAATCTATAAACTCAGAAAATCATGGTTTTGAACTTGTGTTTTAATTCTCCAGCATGGCGCATCCAATATCATGGAGCAAAGTGATCCAATCAAATTACGCAATTTACACCTTTGCATGTCACGTATTATGCAACATAGCGCATCCAATATTGCGGAACAATGTGATCCAATCAAATTATGGAATTGACATCTTTGCATGTGACGTCTTTTTTTTTTTTTTTTGTTTAAATATTTTATTGATTTCCAGCATAATAAACATTCAAAAATACTGATCTGATGCCCACCACGCAGGGTGTATCATGATCTTATAGAAATGGCAAACAAAGTATACTAAAGCCAATAGTCTATATAAGAAGAAGACAGAGAACATTGTATTCCACACAGGAAAAACATTGCCAAGATTATTACTACAATTACACTTATTTCTGTAGATAGTTACGAAGGTTCCACTAGAAGTTTATGCTATTTTACTTTAGAATACAAGGATAAAAAAAAAAAAAAGAAAAAAAAGAAATTACCCAACCCCCCTCCTCTCCACGAAGTCCAGAATAGCTTTCCTTTGAGCCTCCATACGGGCTAAATGCAATCATCTAGAATTAGTTCACCTCTAAAAACTACTTTTTGAATCCATTCTGAGTTTTTAAAAGGGTATATTAATCTATGCTGGATCTCCCGTCTATTTGAAAAAATAAATGCCTAGATTTAGAGTTCTGCGTTAGCCGTCAAAACCAGCGTTAGGGGCTCCTAACGCTGGTTTTGGCCGCCCGCTGGTATTTAGAGTCAGTCAGGAAAGGGTCTAACGCTCACTTTGCAGCCACGACTTTTCCATACCGCAGATCCCCTTACGTCAATTGCGTATCTTATCTTTTCAATGGGATATTTCTAACGCCGGTATTTAGAGTCTTGGCTGAAGTGAGCGTTAGAAATCTAACGACAAGACTCCAACCGCAGCAAAAAGCCAGGAGTTAAGAGCTTTCTGGGCTAACGCCGGTTCATAAAGCTCTTAACTGCTGTGCTTTAAAGTACACTAACACCCATAAACTACCTATGTACCCCTAAACCGAGGGCCCCCCACATCGCCGCCACTCTAATACATTTTTTTAACCCCTAATCTGCCGACCGAACACCGCCGCAACCTACGTTATCCCTATGTACCCCTAATCTGCTGCCCCTAACATAGCCGACCCCTATATTATATTTATTAACCCCTAATCTGCCGCCCCCAACGTCGCTGCCACCTTCCTACAATTATTAACCCCTAATCTGCCGACCGGACCTCACCGCTACTATAATAAAGTTATTAACCCCTAATCCGCCTCACTCTCGCCTCAATAACCCTATAATAAATAGTATTAACCCCTAATCTGCCCTCCCTAACATCACAACACCTAACTTCAAGTATTAACCCCTAATCTGCCCTCCCTAACATCACCGACACCTAACTTCAATTATTAACCCCTAATCTGCCGACCGGACCTCACCGCTACTCTATTAAATTTATTAAACCCTAAAGCTAAGTCTAACCCTAACACTAACACCCCCCTAAATTAAATATAATTTTTATCTAACTAAATAAATTAACTCTTCTTAAATAAATTATTCCTATTTAAAGCTAAATACTTACCTGTAAAATAAACCCTAATATAGCTACAATATAAATTATAATTATATTGTAGCTATTTTAGGATTTATATTTATTTTACAGGCAACTTTGTATTTATTTTAACCAGGTACAATAGCTATTAAATAGTTAATAACTATTTAATAGCTACCTAGTTAAAATAATTACAAAATTACCTGTAAAATAAATCCTAACCTAAGTTACAATTAAACCTAACACTACACTATCAATAAATTAATTAAATAAAATACCTACAATTAGCTACAATTAAACCTAACACTACACTATCAATAAATTAATTACATACAAATACCTACAATTAAATACAATTAAATAAACTAACTAAAGAACAAAAAATAAAAAAAGAACTAAGTTACAAAAAATAAAAAAATAATTTACAAACATTAGAAAAATATTACAACAATTTTAAGCTAATTACACCTACTCTAAGCCCCCTAATAAAATAACAAAGCCCCCCAAAATAAAAAAAGGCCCTACCCTATTCTAAAATACAAATAGAAAAGCTCTTTTACCTTACCACCCCTCAAAAGGGCCTTTTGCGGGGCATGCCCCAAAGAATTCTGCTCTTTTGCCTATAAAAAAAACATACAATACCCCCCCAACATTACAACCCACCACCCACATACCCCTAATCTAACCCAAAACCCCCTTAAATAAACCTAACACTAAGCCCCTGAAGATCTCCCTACCTTATCTTCACCACGCCGGGTATCAGCGATCCGTCCAGAGGAGGCTCCGAAATCTTCATCCAAGCCCAAGCGGGGGCTGAAGAGATCCATCATCGGGCTGAAGAGATCCATCATCCGGCTGAAGAGGTCCATCATCGGGCTGAAGAGATCCATCATCGGGCTGAAGAGATCCATCATCGGGCTGAAGAGGTCCATCATCAGGCTGAAGAGGTCCATCATCGGGCTGAAGAGGTCCATCATCAGGCTGAAGAGATCCATCATCCGGCTGAAGTCTTCTATCAAGCGGCATCTTCAATCTTCTTTCTTCCGGATCTATCTTCATCCCGCCGACACGGAACATCCATCCTGGCCGACGACTTCCCAATGAATGTCGGTTCCATTAAATGACGTCATCCAAGATGGCGTCCATCGAATTCCGATTGGCTGATAGGATTTTATCAGCCAATCGGAATTAAGGTAGGAAAATTCTGATTGGCTGATGGAATCAGCCAATCAGATTCAAGTTCAATCCGATTGGCTGATCCAATCAGCCAATCAGATTGAGCTTGCATTCTATTGGCTGATCGGAACAGCCAATAGAATGTGAGCTCAATCTGATTGGCTGATTCCATCAGCCAATCAGAATTTTCCTACCTTAATTCCGATTGGCTGATAGAATCCTATCAGCCAATCGTAATTCAAGGGACGCCATCTTGGCTGACGTCATTTAAAGGAACCGTCATTCGTCAGGAAGTCGTCGGCCAGGATGGATGTTCCGCGTCGGCGGGATGAAGATGGATCCAGAAGAAAGAAAATTGAAAATGCTGCTTGATTGAAGACTTCAGCCGGATGATGGATCTCTTCAGCCCGATGATGGACCTCTTCAGTTCGATGATGGACCTCTTCAGCCTGATGATGGACCTCTTCAGCCGATGATGGATCTCTTCAGCCCGATGATGGACCTCTTCAGCCGGATGATGGATCTCTTCAGCCCGATGATGGATCTCTTCAGCCCCCGCTTGGGCTTGGATGAAGATTTCGGAGCCTCCTCTGGACGGATCGGTGATACCCAGCATGGTGAAGATAAGGTAGGGAGGTCTTCAGGGGCTTAGTGTTAGGTTTATTTAAGGGGGTTTGGGTTAGATTAGGGGTATGTGGGTGTTGGGTTGTAATGTTGGGGGGTATTGTATGTTTTTTTTACAGGCAAAAGAGCAGAATTCTTTGGGGCATGCCCCGCAAAAGGCCCTTTTAAGGGCTGGTAAGGTAAAATAGCTTTTCTATTTGTATTTTAGAATAGGGTAAGGCATTTTTTTATTTTGGGGGGCTTTGTTATTTTATTAGGGGGCTTAGAGTAGGTGTAATTAGCTTAAAATTGTTGTAATATTTTTCTAATGTTTGTAAATTATTTTTTTATTTTTTGTAACTTAGTTCTTTTTTTATTTTTTGTACAAAAAATATGCAGGGGTCAGCGATAGCGGGGGCGGCAGTTAGGGATTAATAAGTGTAAGGTTAGGGGTGTTTAGACTTGGGGTACATGTTAGGGTTTAAGGTGCAGACTTAGGAAGTGTTTCTCCATAGGAAACAATGGGGATGCGTTAGGAGCTGAACGCTGCTTTTTTGCAGGTGTTAGGTTTTTTTTCAGCTCAAACTGCCCCATTGTTTCCTATGGGGGAATCGTGCTTGAGCACGTTTTTCAAGCTGGCCGTGTCCGTAAGCACCGCTGGTATTTAGAGTTGCAGTGGCGGTAAATTATGCTCTACGCTCCCTTTTTGGAGCCCTTCTGTGAACTCTAAATACCTGCGGTATTTAAAAGGTGCGGGGGAAAAAAAGCATGCGTAGCTAACGCACCCTTTTGGCCGCAGAACTCTAAATCTAGCGGTTAGTCAGCCCATTTTTAAAAAAAAGAATCTTTTTCTGCTTCCGATATAATTGAAGTTGCATGCTGTTCCAATATCAATTTAGTATTTACAGCATTAATAAATAATGAGAAATTAGGCCTTTTTTTAGACTTCCATGAGGAAAAAATAATTTTCCTTGCACAAAGTATAATAAAGTTAATAAAATTTAAATTTTCTTCCCGCTTCCTATACTCCCTTAAGTAAATAATCTCCTCTTTATCCAGAGAGATCTCCTTCTTTAAGATTTTGGATAGCCAATAAGATATCTTTTGCCAAAATTGTCCTACTTTTGGACATTCCCAAATACAATGAATTAAATCTGCGTTAGGGCAACGACAGTGATAACATTCATATGTTTTCATCCTATTCCATCTCCCAAGATCTCCTGGAGTAATATAAACTCTGTTAATTAATTTCACATGTGACTCACGCCATGATAATTGGGGCGTCGCCGCCCATGCCCTAACAATACTCTTACCAATTGTTGATTCCTCTACTGATGGAATATCTACAATCCATTTTGCTCTTAAATATTCCAATACCAACTGTCCCTCCTTAAATAAAAGCATATTATACCATCCTGCTATGGCCGTTTTTCCTTTTGAGAAAATATGTATTCCCGCATAGACTCTTTGCCAATTTTTACGAAAGAGATTAAGATCTAGGGTATTTAGAAAATGTCTTACTTGAAAATACCCAAACATATCTCTGTTGGGAAGATTATATTTTTCTTTAAGAAAACCAAATGAGTGTATTACTTTACTATGCATGTCGATACATTGGTGGAAAATTTTTAAACCCTGACTTTTCCATCTTCTAAAAATGTCCGACTCACATCCTGGTAAAAAGACTGGATTATCTTGAATTGGTAAGTATCTAGAATATTGAAAGTCAGCCCCCAACACTAAGCATAGCTTATGCCATGCTAATATGGGATTTTTAAGTGTGTACATTTTTTTTAACAAAACAGACCAATATTTTATCTTCAAATGCACCAAAGCTTTTAAAGAATATGGCCTAAGAAGACCAATTTCCATATCTGTGCAGATTAAAAGGGAGCTATCTGTTAACCAGTCAGGCACTATTTTTAATAAACAAGCCAGATTATATTTCTGGAATGAGGGGAAGCTAAATCCTGCGTATTCTTTACTTTGGATAAGTCTTTTTAATGATAGTTTAGGTTTAAACTTACCCCATAAAAATAATCTACAAGCATAGTTTATTAATTTCAGTCTTTCTTAAAAAAAGAGGAACATTTTGCATTACATATAATAATTTTGGGAAGGCTACCATTTTAATTAAATTTATTATACCCGCTAAAGAAAGAGGGAAAGATGACCATTTTTGCATGTCCTCAACAATTTTCTTAATTACGCCCGTAAAATTTTCACTATACCATTCTTCCGGGCATCTAGAAAGATTAATTCCTAAATACTTTAGACAATTGACTTCCTTAAAAGGTAGAGGCGAAAATGGATCTTTATTCCTTTTTAACCACAATAACTCAGATTTTTGAGAGTTAATTGCATATCCCGAGAAGGATCCAAACGTTATTAGCATTTTCATCAATTTCGCTATATTCTCTTTTGTATTAGAAAGAAATATAAGCAGATCATCTGCGTAAAGAGATAATTGAATAACTCTATCCCCTACTTGTATACCCTTAATACTACTTCGAAGTGCAATTGCAAGAGGTTCAATACTTAAATTAAACAATAATGGAGAGAGGGGACACCCCTGTCGCGTACCCCGAGATAATTGAAAAAATTGTGTACATGATCCATTAACTATCAGAGCCGACCTTGGATTACTATATAAAGCTTGAATAAATGAGAGAAAAGAGCCCCTGAAGCCAAATTGATCCAAAACAGTGAATAAATGATCCCAACTAATAGAATAGAAAGCCTTTTCCGCGTCTAATGCAATAATTACTTTATCTTCTACACCCAACTCCTCTTCTTCTTTTTGTGCGTTATAATAATCCACTGTTAGCAATAATTTCCTCAAATTAGAGAAAGATGATCTACCCTTCAGAAATCCAGTTTGATCAGTGTGAATTAATTTATTTAAAACTTTCTGTAGTCTAGTTGCCAGAATGCTAGCCAATAATTTATAATCTGCGTTGAGCAGCGAAATTGGACAATAAGAATCTACTTTTTCTAGATTTTTTCCTTTTTTTGGGATAAGAGTAATTAAAGAGCTACTAAAATTACTAGATGGTACAAGCCCCTTAGAAAAGTATGCATCAAAAAGAGTAACTAAAGGATCTGCAACATATTCCGACAGCATTTTATAATATTTGGCTGGTAATGAATCTGGACCTGCTGCTTTATTAATACTACTCTCTTTTATCGCCAAAATAACTTCTTCTTTGCTAATTGGTGCATTCATTAAATTCCGAGCCTCTTCATTCAAACATGGAACTTTACAAGTATCCCAAAAAAGCTTTTTATTCGATTCATGTATTTCTTTAGATGAAAAAATCTGTTTATAATACTCCAAAAATTCTGCCCCAATTTCATCAGACTGAGTTACCCTTTTTTCTTTGCACTGTAGCACTGAGATATAGTTAGAGCCCCTGTTTTGTTTAACGAGATTAGCCAGAGTTTTTCCTATCTTACCACCATATTTATAAAGTCTCGTATTTGTTCTTACTACCTCACTGGCAGCCCTTTGCGGAAGAAAAATTTCCCTTTCTTTTTTAGCCTGAATGTATCTATGCCAATTTATACTTGATGCTTCCCGAATATAAGCATTATACATATTTGCTAATTGATTGACTAGCTGTGAATCCTGTCTCTGACTTTTTTCCAAGATCTATATAAATACGCTTTTATTTCCCCTCGGAGCACTGCCTTAGAGGCTTCCCAATAAGTTTCAGGGCATGATGCTGAATTTACATTATAATATTCAAACTTCTTCCAAGTTTCCATCAACCAGTTCTTAAATTTTACATTTGAATAGAGATATTGTGGGAAGGAATAGTTTGCTGTAGTTTTCCGAAAGGCCCCCAATGTTATTGCCAGTAAAACTGGAGCATGGTCAGAGATAATTATTGCATCGATATCTGCCTCTGCTATACCTGTTCGTTTTTCATTTATCAAAATATAATCTATGCGGGATAGTGTTTTGTGTGTGCTAGATTTGCATGTAAAGCCTTTCGTGTCGGGATTTTGGATACGCCAAATATCTTTGAAATTTAAAGCGTTCCTAAATTTTCTAAATGCTGTGATTTCTTGCTTTTTTGGAAGAGCCCCTCTCCCTTTAAAATAACATCTATCTAGTGGATATTGTGCGATAAGGTTCAAATCACCAGCGACTATCAATTTGTTATCTATAAACTGTGAAAGTTTTAATTTCATTTTCTCCCAAAATTCTTTTATATTATTATTAGGACCATAGATATTACAGAGTATAAACCTTTGCTCCATTATATCCAGCGGTAAAATTATAAATCTGCCGTCAGTGTCTATCTCTGAATGAATAATCATACTGCAAATTTTTTATGTAACAGTATCGCTACCCTCGTGCCTTGCTGTTGCAAAATCTTCACCTACCCAGTCTGTTTTAAGTTTAATTGCTTCATTTTGCTGAATATAAGTTTCCTGTAAGAAGGCAATACTACATCTAAGTTTTTTTAAGGTGTTTTATTATCATTTTTCTTTTCACAGGTGAGGTAAAACCTCTGATATTCCATGATATCAAATTTACTTTATTCATTTATATTTTATTCGACCTACCAAAAGACGCAGAGGGGTGGAGGACGGGAAAGAGAAAAAAAAAAAAAAAAAAAGGGGAGAAGAAAGAAAGAAGAAAAAAGGCAAAATTAAAATAAAACCTTTCACCTAAAATATATTCCATTAATTTTTCAGATTTTAAAAGCTCTCGCTCATTTAAATATAACCATAGTTATCATTTTTGTGCATGCTCTTCTAAAAATCTATTTGCTTCTTGTTGCGTATTTAATATATTCCAGGAATTATCCTTAAATACCTTAATCCTAGCAGGGTACAATAAGAAAGCTTCATAACCTTTCTGAATAATTTGCGTACATAGAGGTGCCATTACCTTTCTACGATTAGTTGTTTCCACTGAATAATCCTGAAATAACATTATTTTGTGCCCTTCCAGCAAAAATGTTTTCTTTTTACGGTAGAAATTCAGTAATTCAACCTTATCTTGAAAATTTAACATTTTAGCTATGATAGGTCTTGCTATTTTTGTTCCATCTGATCTAATTCTTTCCTGCCCTATTCTGTGCACTCTCTCTACAATCAGCTGATACTGTGATCCTGGCATATCTAACAGTGCAGGTAACTTCTCTGACATAAATTTATTTAGATCTTTAAATTCTGCTGACTCAGGTACGTCAATAATTCTAAGGTTGTTCCTTCTAGATCTATCCTCAAGATCATCTATCCTCTCTTGAGCATAAATGCATGTGACGTCTTACGCAACATGGCGCATCCAATATCGCGGAACAACGTGATCCAATCAAATTACTGAATTTACACCTTTGCATGTCAAAACCAATTGTATTTCTATTTAAAAAAATAGCATGTGCTATATTGTTAAATAGCAAGCATAAGAAATGAAGAAAAATAGAGGGGCACCTCATGTGTGGTATCGTCAGTAGGAAAACCAAATTGGAAAAAATAAAGCCAAATGAGTACTCACATACTCCAAAAACACACTTATGTGCTGGTAGGGGCAGGCTGCAGAATTATAGAGGTGTGACAGCTCACCCGTTCGACAACACTCTTAGCGTGAAGTGCTGGTGCTACAGTAGAGACACAAGATACAGGCACTACATGTGCAGACTATTAATTATATAACCAATAGTGATTTCTTAGAAATGATGGTACTCACATACTCCAGGAGCACACCAATGTGCTTGTAGAGGCAGGCTGCAGATTGAGGTAGGTGTGGCAGCTCACCCAAACAGAAGGTGTCTTGGTAGTTGTGGAACAGGTAGTAGTCCCAAAGTGCTGGCTCAAAAGGCAAGCTGATCTCTTGTATATCAATAAAGGCGAATGGTGGGTGGCAGAAATCCACTCATTGAATAAAGTATCCAAATTTTATTAAAAACAATTTTTTTTAAAAAACAACACAGTAGTTGCTATTAAAAGTGGATAATGGGGTGTCCAATAATACCCCAGTATTGCAACGCGTTTCTCGGTTCGCAGACCGTTTCATCAGTCTGCACATGTAGTGCCTGTATCTTGTGTCTCTACTGTAGCACCAGCACTTCACGCTAAGAGTGTTCTCGAACGGGTGAGCTGTCACACCTCTATAATTCTGCAGCCTGCCCCTACCAGCACATAAGTGTGTTTTTGGAGTATGTGAGTACTCATTTGGCTTTATTTTTTCCAATTTGGTTTTCCTACTGACGATACCACACATGAGGCGCCCCTCTATTTTTCTTCATTTCTTATAGTTATACCTGAACCAGCCAGTGAGGAGGAGGCAGCCGATTCAGAAACCATCATTTTGGAAGAAATATTTAAAGGACATTTACACCATCTTTATCATATGCAAAAGGACTTTTTACATTAGCCCTTAAGGTTTATCATTGTTATAAATTGTGATATTTTTCCTTATTTGTGATATATTTTATATTTTATTTTTTATTTGATAGTTATCTGAGCGCCCCCTCTGTGACTAGGTCACTTCCGTACAGTAAATAGCAAGCATGTTTGTTCTATGTAATGCACATTTTCACATAATGTAACGTTACATTACGTAATATAATAATGTGAAAATGTGATATGTGAAATATAATCCATTGTTGTTAATAAATATACAGGGAGTGCAGAATTATTAGGCAAGTTGTATTTTTGAGGATTAATTTTATTATTGAACAACAACCATGTTCTCAATGAACCCAAAAAACTCATTAATATCAAAGCTGAATAGTTTTGGAAGTAGTTTTTAGTTTGTTTTTAGTTATAGCTATTTTAGGGGGATATCTGTGTGTGCAGGTGACTATTACTGTGCATAAGTATTAGGCAACTTAACAAGAAACAAATATATACCCATTTCAATTATTTATTTTTACCAGTGAAACCAATATAACATCTCAACATTCACAAATATACATTTCTGACATTCAAAAACAAAACAAAAACAAATCAGTGACCAATATAGCCACCTTTCTTTGCAAGGACACTCAAAAGCCTGCCATTCATGGATTCTGTCAGTGTTTTGATCTGTTCACCATCAACATTGCGTGCAGCAGCAACCACAGCCTCCCAGACACTGTTCAGAGAGGTGTACTGTTTTCCCTCCTTGTAAATCTCACACTTGATGATGGACCACAGGTTCTCAATGGGGTTCAGATCAGGTGAACAAGGAGGCCATGTCATTAGATTTTCTTCTTTTAAACCCTTTCTTGCCAGCCACGCTGTGGAGTACTTGGACGCTTGTGATGGAGCATTGTCCTGCATGAAAATCATGTTTTTCTTGAAGGATGCAGACTTCTTCCTGTACCACTGCTTGAAGAAGGTGTCTTCCAGAAACTGGCAGTAGGACTGGGAGTTGAGCTTGACTCCATCCTCAACCCGAAAAGGCCCCACAAGCTCATCTTTGATGATACCAGCCCAAACCAGTACTCCACCTCCACCTTGCTGGCGTCTGAGTCAGACTGGCGCTCTCTGCCCTTTACCAATCCAGCCACGGGCCCATCCATCTGGCCCATCAAGACTCACTCTCATTTCATCAGTCCATAAAACCTTAGAAAAATCAGTCTTGAGATATTTCTTGGCCCAGTCTTGACGTTTCAGCTTGTGTGTCTTGTTCAGTGGTGGTCGTCTTTCAGCCTTTCTTACCTTGGCCATGTCTCTGAGTATTGCACACCTTGTTCTTTTGGGCACTCCAGTGATGTTGCAGCTCTGAAATATGGCCAAACTGGTGGCAAGTGGCATCTTGGCAGCTGCACACTTGACTTTTCTCAGTTCATGGGCAGTTATTTTGCGCCTTGGTTTTTCCACACGCTTCTTGCGACCCTGTTGACTATTTTGAATGAAACGCTTGATTGTTCAATGATCACGCTTCAAAAGCTTTGCAATTTTAAGAGTGCTGCATCCCTCTGCAAGATATCTCACTATTTTTTACTTTTCTGAGCCTGTCAAGTCCTTCTTTTGACCCATTTTGCCAAAGGAAAGGAAGTTGCCTAATAATTATGCACACCTGATATAGGGTGTTGATGTCATTAGACCACACCCCTTCTCATTACAGAGATGCACATCACCTAATATGCTTAATTGGTAGTAGGCTTTCGAGCCTATACAGCTTGGAGTAAGACAACATGCATAAAGAGGATGCTGTGGTCAAAATACTCATTTGCCTAATAATTCTGCACTCCCTGTATATTTAATTAGAATAGTAAGATTAGGAAATATTTAGGAAGCATCAAGGTTTAAGATAGAAATAATGCTACTATATACATCACGAAAATGTGTATTATTTATACATTATATGTTACCTATAGCAATATATAGTTTGATAATTAAATATAATAAAACATCATAGAAAGAGATTATTCATCTAAAATATGTGTGCATTACACACAGTGATTTTGTATGTTCTACTACTACAATAAGATTTAATGAGAATTGGAATATATGTGCTTTCAACATCCAGATTATAGTCTGCTTCAAATATATTATGTGTATGTTGAGTAAAACAAAATTAGATATTAAAAAGTACCTTAGCATCACTGTGTTAGCATCACTTATGAATTATTAACATAAAATCACTTTTATTAGAAATTACATTAATAAATAAAAAATAAATATAACATTTTAATTAAAATATTCTTTTTATTATGATAATTAAAACATAATTAAATAATATAATAGGACAAATAAGTCAGAATGATAACACAGTCCCCTTTGGAGCCATCTTACAAGGTGACATAGTACATCACAGTCCTTGGAGGGAGTTGACAAGGGCAAACAAAGGCAAACACAGCCCCTTTGGAGCCATATGACAAGGTGACATAGTGCATCACAGGCCTTGGAGGGAGTTGACAAGGGCAAACAAAGGCCAACACAGCCCCTTTGGAGCCATATGACAAGGTGACATAGTGTATCACAGGCCTTGGAGGGAGTTGAAAAGGGCAAACAAAGGCCAACACAGCCCCTTTGGAGCCATATGACAAGGTGACATAGTGCATCACAGGCCTTGGAGGGAGTTGACAAGGGCAAACAAAGGCAAACACAGCCCCTTTGGAGCCATATGACAAGGTGACATAGTGCATCACAGGCCTTGGAGGGAGTTGACAAGGGCAAACAAAGGCCAACACAGCCCCTTTGGAGCCATATGACAAGGTGACATAGTGCATCACAGTCATTGGGGGGAGTTGATAAGGGCAAACAAAGGCCAACACAGCCCCTTTGGAGCCATCTGAGAAGGTGACATAGTGCATCACAGTCCTTGGGGGGAGTTGATAAGGGCAAACAAAGGCCAACACAGCCCCTTTGGAGCCATATAACAAGGTGACATAGTGCATCACAGTCCTTGGAGGGAGTTGACAAGGGCAAACAAAGGCCAACACAGCCCCTTTGGAGCCATCTGACAAGGTGACATAATGCAGCACAGTCCTTGGAGGGAGTTGACAAAGGCAAATAAAGGCCAACACAGTCCCTTTGGAGCCATCTGACAAGGTGACATAGTGCATCACAGTCCTTGGAGGGAGTTGACAAGGGCAAACAAAGGCCAACACAGCCCCTTTGGAGCCATCTGATAATGTGACATAGTGCATCACAGTCCTTGGAGGGAGTTGAAAAAGGCAAACAAAGGCCAACACAGCCCCTTTGGAGCCATCTGACAAGGTGACATAGTGCATCACAGTCCTTGGAGGGAGGTGACAAAGGCAAACAAAGGACAACACAGCCCATTTGGAACCATCTGACAAGGTGACATCGTGCATCACAGTCCTTGGAGGGAGTTGACAAAGGCAAACAAAGGCAAACACAGCCCATTTGGAGCCATATGACAAGGTGACATAGTGCATCACAGTCCTTGGAGGGAGTTGACAAAGGCAAATAAAGGCCAACACAGTCCCTTTGGAGCCATCTGACAAGGGGACATAGTGCATCACAGTCCATGGAGGGAGTTGACAAGGGCAAACAAAGGCCAACACAGCCCCTTTGGAGCCATCTGACAAGGTGACATAGTACATCACAGTCCTTGGAGGGAGTTGACAAGAGAAAACAAAGGCCAACACAGCCCCTTTGGAGCCATATGACAAGGTGGCATAGTGCATCACAGTCCTTGGAGGGAGTTGACAAGGGCAAACAAAGGCCAACACAGCCCCTTTGGAGCCATCTGACAAGGTGACATAGTGCATCACAGTCCTTGGAGGGAGTTGACAAAGGCAAATAAAGGCTAACACAGTCCCTTTGGAGCCATCTGACAAGGTGACATAGTGCATCACAGTCTTTGGAGGGAGTTGATAAGGGCAAACAAAGGCCAACACAGCCCCTTTGGAGCCATCTGACAATGTGACATAGTGCATCACAGTCCTTGGAGGGAGTTGACAAAGGCAAACAAAGGCCAACACAGCCCCTTTGGAGCCATATGACAAGGTGACATAGTGCATCACAGTCCTTGGAGGGAGGTGACAAATTCAAACAAAGGCCAACACAGCCCCTTTGGAACCATCTGACAAGGTGACATAGTACATCACAGTCCTTGGAGGGAGTTGACAAGGGCAAACAAAGGCCAACATAGCCCCTTTGGAGCCATCTGACAAGGTGACATAGTACATCACAGTCCTTGGAGGGAGTTGACAAAGGCAAACAAAGGCAGCTGCAGAACCGATGAATTCTCCATCATTCCCAGCTGCTGATGGCAACTCAGCATGGTGCTCTTCAATCTGGCTAGAGCCTCTAGCATCAACCATGCTGAGTCACAACCTTAAACAAAATATAAAATGTATATTTAATATAAATGACAGAACAGAAGTAAAAATAAGCAAAAGGAACATTGTAATAATTTTAATACAAATCATGTTTAGAAGAAAATATACTATATAGAAGAAAAATTACACATTAAATATGTTCTTCATAGATAGACCATTTAGATATAAACTAAAATAACTATATAGACAAATTATTATTTATTCAGTTTATGACACACAGGGAAAGGGGCTGTGATCGAATAAAAAGCAAAGAAAATGCATATTTACATAATTCATATGCAAAATCTATCCAATATTATATATTTTTTTTAAAAACATGTTGATGAAAATTTTCAAGAATGTAAATATGAAACATTTACATTCATATCAGAAATAACGTTTTCTATATAAATATTTCAATTCAAATTACATTTCGGTAAAATTAGATCAGTATAATGTCCCTTTAAGAATGTATGGTATAATGTTTATTTTGAATGATACTTACATCTGTGGCTGAGAAGGAGAACAGGATACACAGGCAGAGGAAGGGGAGGAGCATGGAAAAGGGTTGATGGGGAGGATGGATGGGGCAAGGTGGGGCAGGGCCAGCTGAGAAAGGTGGGTCCTGGACAGGTGGGGCATGCACAGGTGGTGCCAGGACAGGTGGGGCATGCACAGGTGGGGCCTGGACAGGTGGGGTAGGGACATGAGGGGAATGAGCAGGTGGACATGAGCAGGTGGCTGAGGTTGGGTAGGAGCATGAAGGGTATGATGGAGAGAGCGGTGAACGACAGGTGGGACAGCTTTGTAAGGGGCAGGAGGGGAATGACGGGAAGAGCGGTGGGGGGGCAGAGGGGGGAAGAGGGGAAGATGTGGCAGGGTGATGCCAGAAGTGGATGGTCCATCTGAAATATATAATACAATTATTTAAATACATATATTATATAAAAATATATTATTTACATTTCAAATTAATAATCTTCATCATTTGAAATATGTAATTATTTTTATTTTCTCCAAAGTTTGACAAGGTAAGAATAATGACTATGTTTAAAGGTCTTAATTGATTTGAAAGTAGTATAATTTAGAATCTGTTTAAATTTATCCTTGAAACTCTAATGTTTGCTCACTGGTACTTTTTCTTGAACGTTTGATCCATACATTTATAAGCATATGTTGCAAATAGTGATGTTGCGAATTGTTCACCGGCGAATAGTTCCCAGCGAACATAGCATGTTCACGTTCGCCTCGAGGGCGAACATATGCGATGTTCGATCCGCCCCCTATTTGTCATCATTGAGTAAACTTTGACCCTGTACCTCACAGTCAAAATACACATTACAGCCAATCAGCAGAAGACCCTCCCTCCCAGAATCTCCCACCTCCTGGACAGCATCCATTTTATATTCATTTGGAAGCTGCATTCATAGTGAGAGGAGGGACAGTGTAGCTGCTGCTGATTTAATAGGGAAATCAATAGCTAGGCTAGTGTATTCAGTGTCCAGTACAGTCCTGAAGGACTCATCTGATCTCTGCTATAAGGACAGCACCCCAAAAAGCCATTTTTAGGGCTAGAACATCAGTCTGCTTTTTTTTTTTCCTGTGTAATCTTATTGCAGTTGCCTGCCTGCCAGCATGTGTGTCAGGCTCACAGCGTATACTGTGCCCACTTGCCCAGGGCCACCACTCATATCTGGTGTAACAGTAGTGTACATTTAAAAAAAACAAAACGCTTTTTTGACTGTGAAATAATAGCAGACAGCTGCCAGTACCCAAGATGGCCGCCAATAAGGCAGATGGGGAGGGTTAGAGAGCTGTTTTGGGGAGGGGGATCAGGGAGGTTAAGGGGGGATGCTATACCACAGCATATGTAAATATGCTAAAAAAAATTAAAAACCTTTCATTTTAGTACTGGCAGACTTTCTGCCAGTACTTAAGATGGCGGGGACAATTGTGGGGTGGGGAGGGAAGGGAGCTGTTTTGGAGGGATCAGGGGGTCTGATGTGTCAGGTGGGAGGCTGATCTCTACACTAAAGCTAAAATTAACCCTGCAAGCTCCCTACAAACTACCTAATTCAATGCTAGCCATAATACACGTGTGATGCGCAGCAGCATTTAGCGGCCTTCTAATTACCAGAAAGCAACGCCAAAGTCATATATGTCTGCTATTTCTGAACAAAGGGGATCCCAGAGAATCCTTTACAACCATTTGTGCCATAATTGCACAAGCTGTTTGTAAATAATTTCAGTGAGAAACCTAAAAATGCGAAAAAATTTAAGTTTTTTTTAAATTTGATCGCATTTGGCGGTGAAATGGTGGCATGAAATATACCAAAATGGGCCTAGATCAATACTTTGGGTTGTCTACTACACTACACTTAAGCTAAAATTAACTCTACAAGCTCCCTAAATGCTCCCTAATTAACTCCTTCACTGCTGGGCATAAAACACGTGTGGTGCGCAGTGGCATTTAGCAGCCTTCTAATTACCAAAAAGCAATGCCAAAGCCATATGTCTGCTATTTCTGAACAAAGGGGATCCCAGAGAAGCATTTACAACCATTTATGCCATAATTGCATAAGTTGTTTGTAAATAATTTCTGTGAGAAACCTAAAGTTTGTGAAAAAGTGAACATTTTTTTTTTTATTTGATCGCATTTGGCGGTGAAATGGTGGCATGAAATATACCAAAATGGGCCTAGATCAATACTTTGGGTTGTCTACTACACTACACTTAAACTAAAATTAACTCTACAAGCTGCCTACATGCTCCCTAATTAACCCCTTCACTGCTGGGCATAAAACACATGTGGTGTACAGTGGCATTTAGCAGCCTTCTAATTACCAAAAAGCAACGCCAAAGCCATATAAGTCTGCTATAATGGCATGTCTGGCACACAGTGTTGGGGCAAGGGTCCATCTGACCACTGATACCTGGTCTGCAAAGCATGGTCAGGGCAGGTATATCACCTACACTGTGCACTGTGAAGCGGGCGTAACCCTTACACGTAACCCTTACACTACCTGATCGATACAACATCATACCTGATGTTTTAAAGCACACTATTCCAAACAATTTAGGAATGTTAGGTGATTTATGCCCTTTATTGATTAAGACCAGACTCTGCACCAACTATGTAATTTTCAATGGGAGTTTTGCCATGGATCCCCCTCCGGCATGCCACAGTCCAGGTGTTAGTGCCCTTGAAACAACTTTTCCATCACTATTGTGGCCAGAAAGAGTCCCTGTGGGTTTTAAAATTCACCTGCCTATTGAAGTCTATGGCGGTTCACCCGGTTCGCGAACTTTTGTGGAAGTTCGAGTTCTCCATTCGCGAGCCCAAATTTTTAGGTTTGTGACATCACTTGTTGCAAAGTCCACATTATGTGTTCATCTTTATGAATTTACATTATTACATTTCTCTTTTTGATTATATATATCAGTACACATGGATGCATTTGATATTGAAAAGCCATAGAGGTCCGTATCTTATGTGAAGTACTTGTCAATGGATCACATCTAGAGTGCATTATTTAATGTGCACAACATAGAGTACTTTTAGATACATGCCCATGGATTGACTTATGAGAGTCCACTAATTGAATAATATGGAAGTGTATCATATGAACAAATATTAATGTTCATTCTACATATGCTTTGAAACAAGGTAATCACTGATGACAAAATATATTAAGATGATTGGCTTGGTAAGGTTATATATATAATTTATTTAAACATTGATGGATCAATCATTTGCCATTCAAAACACTTGCACAGTAGGCAGTACCTTTCCTATTAACTATTAAGAATAGAATGCTATCTGACATTACATTTTCATAGTCTGTTCTTTGAATATATCTTGTACATTAGGATTAAATGTATGTCAACACAATATTAATAGACAAATATTAATGTTTTGTCTTAGTGAAATGGACAGTCTACACATAAATCATGTTAAAATCAAACTTGAGAGGAATTTACAAAAATACTAGTGCACACTTTACAGATCATGCATCATGAAATTAAGGCAAGGAATTTCAACATGATTATGTTTTATGTATACTTAGAAATGACTGACAATCTCAGACCACTGATGACATCACGAGATGGTCTGCATCTAGGCACTCAGGTGAATAGCAATGACAGTCTGTACAATAATAATATGATTATTGAGGGATTGGATGTAATATGCATGTGACATCATGATGTCACTCATGTCAATTTATACCAAAATAATTAAAATATTAAATTTCAATTTTTCTACGGCATGATATAAAAAGGGGGTCAGTAGTGTAGTTTATAAAAAAAATTTATAATATTTTTTAACAGGAGCAAGGTGTAGACTGTATTTGTATAAAAATAATTATTTTCACGAAAAACACGTTATATATATTCATGATGTACCATCAGACCCCAAGGTAACCACATTCTCCTTCGTCTCACATATAACATACAGATATGTAAAACATAATATGTTGTCTATACTTTAAAATGTAATATTTCAAACATGTGTTACTGGTGCTCAAGTACACACAATAATGTTGTATTAAAGAGATACTGAACCAATTTTTTTTAATTTGATTATTTAGATGAAGCATGCAATTTTAAGTAAATATATAATTTTCGAGTAATAATTTTTAAATGTACTTATTATTGTTGAAATCAGGAACAAAAGCATAGTACACTGAACATTTAATGCTTATCATGTGTGTATTGCTCGATGATTGTTGTCTAAATGTAAACAAAAACTATCCATGTTCTGAAGCACAAAAGTGTAGACTAAGAAGCCTTGAGATTTTACAATTAAATACTAAAATAAATATATATCATTAGAGGAGTACATTATAATCTTTATTCAAATTGAATGATCCATCATAATCATGATCATCAAATATTTTGGTAAGATACCTTTAATGATGTATGAATGAGTAAATGGACTTACCATCATCCTGCTCAGGCAGATCTGGATTGGTGTTGGATCCCTCAGGGATTGTCAAACTAACTTCAACTATTAATGATATAAATATAAATTATGTAACACAATTTGTACATATGCTTTAAAAATACATATTTTTCATTGAAAAAATAATTTATATTAAACAAGTCTAAATAAAATTAATCAAAATGTGAAGACTAGACCACTAATATGAAAATTAAATTTAATATTTCATTAAGGTGATAGAGTAGAAAATTATGTCTTTCACAGATGTACTTTTTTAAAAAAGATTATACATCCGATTCTTATCAGATTAATCTATCGAACATTTCAAAATATAGATTTGTCTCTGTTTCCTAATAAATCCAGACAGACAATTAACACTTTGAACACTTTTTATTCTCTTGCTATCTTAATTATAAGATTAAAGAATATATGCATATGAGATGTGTCATTTTATATTCAGCACCTGTGTACCAATTTAAGATTGTTGTCTAAATGAAACCAACAACTGTCAAGCACTACCCATGTGCTGAATAAAAAATGGCCCAGCCCCTAATATTACATTCAAATAAAGATAGCATGATTATGAAGAATATCTTAGAATGTGAGTAAATTCAGATTTTGAATCATGAATTTTTTATTTTAAATACACTTTACATTTCATTATAGGATCAATGTTCATATAGATCAATGTGAATGTATTAGGCAATGTTATGTACAAATGTGTAAGCCAATAGTGAAGTATAATGAGACATACTAGACTGAGGCAAACCCGAGGTTGAGGGTCCAGCACCAACATCCATATCTGTAAAATATTAAATCAAGATTGTATCTCATTAGTAGAAATCATAACTTTGACACAATCAATCAGACATATTTTTTAATTTTGACAAGGTAAAACATATTCTTAAATATGCATGTGAGTTCATTGCTTTGTGAAATGTATGTATAAATGAGCAGAGATGAGTTCCTAGTTTTGATTTGCCATAAAGTGATAACTTAATAACAACTATTCTGAAAATGGTATATATGTTTCTAAATGATTTATAATTTCCATTAAATTCACGGTTTTAAAATTCTGTTTGATCCATTTATCAAGGCACTATCAAACTAGATGTTTGAATCAATGACCCCATGTGTTAAATGGCCAGTGAATCAAATAATATAATCTTTTTATTCCAATTCTTATTTTGATTTATAAATTTAACTTGAAATATTTTTAGATTTAATTTTATTTTGTATTTATGTTGCTATCATGAATTTTCTCATAATCCTAGGTAGTCTCACATGCTATTTTCTTATAATATGAAGTGTGCCTCTTATGTTAGGGAATGCAATTGTTACAATATCAAAACTTCACTTGTAACATCAAATTGTTTGTTCTCTTGGAATTATTTGTTTAAATCTAAAACTAATTCTGGTCATATGCAATTATCAATATTCTTGAAATGGCAAAATTAGTTAAATGCATTTTGCAATTTTCAAAATCTATAGGGCATAAATTAATGTGTGCCATTTAGATAACATTGTGACCATGCCCATGGATTTACAAAGGAGAGGGCACTGATTGGCTAAATGCAAGCCTGTCAAAAATTAATTAATAAGGGGTCAGTCTGCAATTAACTTTTCTACAAATTAATTGATACATTTGACCAATATGTCTAAAGTAATGTCACTGTAACAGCAAACTCATGTTCACGTAGTTGCAAAATTATTTTATCGATGAGCATTGCACAATAATTAAAAGCGTAATTGCGTATTCGTGATTATTAATTTCTTTGGATCTAGTAGGGTGATGATTATATTTTAGATCTGTTTTTAATATCTTTAACAATATTCTAATATAATTGTTTTGAATATTTAATGATGCTAAATAATATTTTAAAGTTATGTAGTAATCGATATGCAATTGATAAAATGGTGGAGGATAGGGAGTTCATGGATGCACACTTCCGTTTAATCTCTGTGATGCATATTCATCAGTTAACGTCTGTTGTATATTTGAGATTTGTTTAATCTGCTTAACCCCTTAATGACCGAGGACGTGCAGGGTACGTCCTCAAAAAAAGGCAGTTAATGCCTGAGAACGTACCCTGCACGTCCTCGGTTTGGAAAGCAGCTGGAAGCGATCCTGCTCGCTTCCAGCTGCTTTCCGGTTATTGCAGTGATGCCTCGATATCGAGGCATCCTGCAATAACCATTTGTAGCCATCCGGTGCAGAGAGAGCCACTCTGTGGCCCTCTCTGCACCGGACATTAACGGCTACCTTCGTTGGTGGGTGGGAGCCGGTGTGGGAGGTGGGTGGCGGCCATCGATGGCCTTTGTGATGCGGAGGGGGGCGGGATCGGGGGCGGGGATGACCGGGGGGACGCGCACGGACGCGCGCGCATGCACGGGGAGGCCGGGCGGGCGCGTGCACGGGGAGGGAGCGGGTGGGAACCACTAAGCTACAGAAAATGTTTTTCTTAGAAGTGGGGATCAAAGGGTTATTATGGTTTTTTTAGTGATCGGTTTGGCTGGTGGGGTATTGGACTGTGGGGGGGAAGCTACACTACAGAAACAAATAGTAAAACATAAAAAAAACAACATTTTTATTTGCAAACTGGGTACTGGCAGACAGCTGCCAGTACCCAAGATGGCCCCAATAAGGCAGAGGGGGAGGGTTAGGGAGCTATTTTGGGGGGATCAGGGAGGTTGGGGGCTAAGGGGGGACCCTACATAGCAGCATATGTAAATATGCTTAAAAAATTTTTTTTTTTTTTTTTTTTTTATACCTTTTATTTTAGTACTGGCAGACTTTCTGCCAGTACTTAAGATGGCGGGGACAATTGTGGGGTGGGGGAGGGAAGAGTGCTGTTTGGGAGGGATCAGGGGGTGGGATGTGTCAGGTGGGAGTCTGATCTCTACACTAAAGCTAAAATTAACCCTGCAAGCTCCCTACAAACTACCTAATTAACCCCTTCACTGCTGGCCATAATACACATGTGATGCGCAGCAGCATTTAGCGGCCTTATAATTACCAAAAAGCAACGCCAAAGCCATATATGTCTGCTATTTATGAACAAAGGGGATCCCAGAGAAGCATTTAAAACCATGTGTGCCATAATTGCACAAGCTGTTTGTAAATAATTTTAGTGAAAAACCTAAAGTTTGAAAAAGTGAACAATTTTTTTTTATTTGATTGCTTTTGGCGGTGAAATGGTGGCATGAAATATACCAAAATGGGCCTAGATCAATACTTGGGGTTGTCTACTACACTACACTAGAGCTAAAATTAACCCTAGAAGCTCCCTACATGCTCCCTAATTAACCCATTCACTGCTGGGCATAATACACGGTTGGTGCGCAGTGGCATTTAGCAGCCTTCTAATTACCAAAAAGCAAAGCCAAAGCCATATATGTCTGCTATTTATGAACAAAGGGGATCCCAGAGAAGCATTTACAACCATTTATTCCATAATTTCATGAGTTGTTTGTAAATAATTTCAGTGAGAAACCTAAAGTTTGTGAAAAAATTTGTGAAAAAGTAAAATAATTTTTTTATTTGATCGCATTCGGCGGTGAAATGGTGCCATGAAATATACCAAAATGGGCCTAGATCAATACTTTGGGATGTCTACTAAAAAAAAATATATACATGTCAATGGATATTCAGAGATTCCTGAAAGATATTAGTGTCCCAATGTAACTAGCGCTAATTTTGAAAAAAAGTGGTTTGGAAATGGCAAAGTGCTACTTGTACTTATAGCCCTATAACTTGCAAAAAAAGTAAAGAACATGTAAACATTGGGTATTTCTAAACTCAGGACAAAATTTAGAAACTATTTAGCATGGGTGTTTTTTGGTGGTTGTAGATGTGTAACAGATTTTGGGGGTCAAAGTTAGAAAAAGTGTGTTTTTTTCCATTTTTTCCTCATATTTTATAATATTTTTTATAGTAAATTATAAGATATGATGAAAATAATGGTATATTTTGAAAGTCCATTTAATGGCGAGAAAAACGGTATATAATATGTGTGGGTACAGTAAACGAGTAAGAGGAAAATTACAGCTAAACGCAAACACCACAAAAATGTAAAAATAGCCTTGGTCCCAAACGGACAGAAAATGGAAAAGTGCTGTGGTCATTAAGGGGTTAAATGTATACTCAAATATTAAAATACTACATGAAGTCTGATCTTTACCTGGTTCAACCTCTGTCCCGCTTGCTCCCAGGTCACAGATTTGAGGGGCACTGGCCACTGGGTCAGGAGTCTCATGGGCATCAGCTGGGGTCTGGGAGGATGGCAAGGACTGTGCGCTTGCAAATGCGGAGGGGAAACAGAGATTGAGGAGCGCGCATAAAGTCTCCTCATGTTCAAGAAGGACTGGTTTTCATAAGGATGGGCCCGGATCATCACTTCTCCGATGGGCACGAGCCCAATCCCTCATGAGGTAGACTTTCTTCTGCAGACGCAACCTCATATCTCCAAATCCCCTACACATTTGCAAGGGTGTCCTCTGGACGCCTGACACCCTATTAACTGATAGAGCGACAGACGCCCAGATGGCATCTTTTACTGTCCCAGTCGTCATCCTCCTCTGAGCCCCATAAAGCTGTGGGTAAAACTCCTCTACGACGTAGACCAGTGCCGCACTATCCTCGCTGGTGAACCTGGGAAGCACCATGTTGCCAAACAGGCTTTAGAGAACTGACAAAAATGGCTATGTGAAATGGACTTTTATATAGGGAAGTAAACATGAGATACAGCATGGGACATGGTATCTGTACATCTGATTGGATAAAATAATGTAATTTTGTTATCATGTCTGTGAGGCCATACTGACTCAAGTCATGTTTGTGTGATGAACTCTGATTGGCCGTTACTTAATGGTTCATGGATTCATATCTTTGTAACTTACATACACATACCTCCTAGGGGTGCTATGACTACATTTGGCAAGTAGACTTTTCTTTAGAATTTATGGGAATGTAATGCATGTGACGCATATATAATATAGAGCATCCATAAAATATTAAGCGATTTTGTTTACATTTAACAGTTGAAATATATTTTATTTAATATTCAGAAAGTAAATATTATCCAGTCACATCAGTAAATGTTTATTGAAACATTTGAAAGTTTAATATTGATCAATAGATGTGTTCAATGTATTTTTAACTCTGCTGAGAATTTCTTTTTTTTTTTTTTTGATTTTCAAAAATGCTTTATTGAAACAATAATGACATACAAGGTATTCAGAGATATTGCTTTGAAATGATATACACTCAGAGATATAATACCATTTGTATTTTCAAGAGTCTCTCAGTTTAACCATACCGGTAACACACAATTCCTAAAATAGTATTTGTTCATTGTCTCTTGCAAAGTCAATTGAAGAAAATAATAAGTTAAATGATATTGAGCTGGCAACATGTATGAGTCTTTTGTACCCTCAACAGGGCAGAAGAAAATTTTTTTTTTGAAGCACAGTACAAATTTGTTCTAGAAACACAGAATGCCATCTATCTATAAGTTATATAATTACCTGACGCACCAACCACAACCAACCTATTTACATTGATGTCTCTACCGGCCCTGAATACAGCGATCGGATAAATATGTATATGAGCCTTGTAAAGGGTTCCTATGCTCCCACTTGTGATGTGACAACATATGTTAGTCGGCAGAAAAGTGCTGTTTCCATATGTGTCATTAGTTTGTGTGTTTCCGTAGTGCCTAATTGTAAGTGGTGGTATCTTTCTAGGTGAAGAAAGTTTTCCACCTGTCCTTTCCACTCCTCTACCGTGGGTGGTGTGTCCGACTTCCAGTGTTTAGGTATTAGCGATTTGGCACTATTAATCATTAGTATGAGCAGGTGCTTTGCTATTTTGTTATTGAGTTTGGAGAGAGACATAAATAAAAGTATTAAGGGGTCATTGGGTATTTGCTTTCCTGTCATATCTGACATGTGTTTTAGGATCTCCATCCAAAAAGTGTCCAGTCTGTCACAGCTCCACCAAATGTGTGTCATGTTACCCACTTCTCCACAACCCCTCCAGCATTTGTTACTTGCTGTCTTGTATATTTTGCATAATCTGCTAGGGGTAAGATACCAGCGTGTAAGAAATTTGTAGTTGGTTTCCAGCACCCTGACTGAAATAAATGATTTTTTTGTTTCTAGGAATGCATTTTGCCAGTCATTGACCGGTATGACTCTTCCTATCCATGATATGGATTTACTTTTCCAGCTGGAGAGATCTGCTATTAATTTGGTTTCTAATTCTTTATAGTTAGACTGGAATATTACTTTGGGGTCGGGCAATAGGTATATTCCCAGGTATTTAAGCTTCATTTTTTGTATTTTAAGTGGGCAGTTTTGTATTAAACGTTGAAACTCTATCTCATCATATGTTAGATTTAACAATTCCGATTTATTGGTATTTATTAGGAAATGGGAAACTTTCCCGTACCTCTGGAATATTTTTAGCGTCTCTGGTAAGGATGTCTCTAAATCCGTAAGTGGAAGTAGAACATTGTCGGCATAAAGAGCCAACTTATGTTCTGTGTCTCCTACTTGAACACCTTTGATTAGCGGGTTGTTCCTAATTTTTTGGGCCAGGGCCTCTATGGAGATAGCGAATAGAACTGGGGAAAGTGGGCACCCCTGTTTAGTGCCATTCCTAATGTATAGTTTATCTGACAAAGTTCCGTTCACTCTAATTCTAGCCCAGGGACAGGTGTAAAGGGAGAAAGCATAGTGGATAAATTTATCGCCGAATTTCATTTTGCGCAGTACTGCTTTTAAGAATTGCCAATTTACCCTATCAAAAGCTTTCTCGGCGTCCGTGGATATCAGGACCGCCGGAATTTTGTTATGTTTAACATAAGATGTAAGCTGTAAAGCTTTTAGGGTGTTGTCTTTCGTTTCATTTCCTGGAATAAAGCCTGTTTGGTCTGTGTTTATAAGTTGGGGTAGGAATTTATTTATTCTGTAAGCTAAGATTTTGGCGAAGATCTTAACGTCCGAATTCAGAAGTGATATTGGCTGAAAATTCTCAGGCCTGTTTGGTTCCCGACCTGGTTTCGGTAAGACAGTTATGTGGGCTTCTAGCATGCTCTCTGGGAATCCATTAGAGTTTAAAAGAGAGTTGAACATTTTTGCCAATGGGGTTATAAATGGTGAGGGAATGTTTTGTAGTATTTCATGCTGAATCCATCTGGGCCTGGACACTTGCCACTTGGCATCGATTTTATAGCTTTTTTAATTTCCTCTACTGTTATAGGGAGTTCCAGGCCCCTAGCTTCATCTGCGTCTAGAGTAGGGAGATCAAGATCTGACAAAAAATCTTCTATATTCTGTGGGGTAATCACCTCCGTTAAGTTATATAGGGATGCATAGTACTGTCTAAATGTCTCTGCAATATTTTTGCTGTCGTTATGTATTGTCACCTGTTAGTTTTTAATGTGGTGTATATGGGTGTTCAGTTGTCGTCTCCTCAGGGCCTTTGCCAGTGAAGTACCTGTCTTGTCCCTTACATCAAAATATTTTTGTTTTAGGTAGGAGGCTTTTCTTTGGCACTCCTTTGTGAGATAGTTTTTCAGGGATTGCCTAACCTTTTGTAGTGATGCTAGAGTGTCTTTAGATTGTGGATTCAGCTTGTGTACTTTCTCCCAGTATCCTATCTGCGCTAATGTGGAGTTTAGGAATTGTCTGTTTTCCCTTTTTTCCATAGCCTTTCTTGTGATTAGTTTTCCTCTTACTACACACTTATGTGCCTCCCATACAGTTCTGTCCAATGTACTTGCTGCCACATTTTCTTTAAAGTAATCTGCCAGTGTCCTGTCTAGGGCTTGTCTATGTAGGGGGTTTCCTAGCATGTGCTCATCTAGCCTCCAAGTGTATGTTTTCTGTGGAATATCTGGCCAATCTACTGAACATTGGTGGTCTGCCCAGGTGGTGGGTAGGATCTTAGAGTCTGTGATCATAGATAGCCCTATTTGGTCCGAAAATATGTAGTCTATCCTGGTAAATGTATTGTGTGGATTTGAATAAAATGTGTAATCTCTGGTGTGTGTGTTCATTGACCTCCATACATCATTTACCTTTAGTAGATGTATCTACCTGCGGATCAATCAAGAAGTTAAAATCCCCCCTATGAACAGAATCCCCTTAGCATGTACCAGCAGTGAATGGAACACTGTTTTAAATATGTGATGTTGATCTTTGTTTGGTAGGTAGACATTTGCAATAGTGATTGGCCTATTAAATAAGAAACCTACTAAGATTATGTATCTTCCATTTTTATGTTTCTCTATATATGTGGGTTGAAATTGAATTGTATTCTTGAACAATATGCCCACCCCCCCTTTCTTTGTTGTGCCCGAGGCCAGGTACATGTTTCTGTACTTGTGTGATAGAATTTTTGGCTCCTTGCCTCTCTTAAAGTGCATCTCCTGTATCAGCAGTATGTCTCCTGTATTCTTATATAGATCTCTAAATACCATAGATCTCTTTTTGGGGCTGTTCAAGCCATTTACATTCACTGATGTGAGTGTGATAGAGTACATGTTTGATACTTTTACAGACTAAAGAGTTTCTAGCTATGTCTGGGTTATATGTGGGACGTGCCCTCTGTTAATGTGCTGTATTCTGGATGTGCCCAGATGGGTCAATATAACTTACTTGCTCCTATGTCTTGGTGTAAGCTCTGTGTGCGGTACTGTGCCTCTTCTACCAATATGCTCTGTAAAACAACTTACAATACACAATTTCCTTCTGAAATAGGCAAATACAATAATGTCTCTCACTTTTGCTGTAAATAACTATTAAACAATATGTGAAACAAATATTAAAAGAACAAATACAATGCTAAGGGTAGTATCCCCACCCCCAAGCAATTAACAAAACATTTTTAGAATGAAGATAAACATAAGACCTTAAGCTACAATGGCTGCTTCAAATAGATAGTCCCGTAAAGAGTAATTCAGTGTCCTGGTTCATCTGTACTAGTTATTTGCGCCTTTACTGGAGAATGGTGCAATGTTCTCATCCTTTGTGGTGCTGTGGCATTGGCCCACCCAGATGTGTTTTTTCTCCCATGTAATGACCATCTTCCTCTGGATGCTTGATGTTTAGTTGAAAAGTCTTATTAAAGCGTGGTAGATCCTCCAGGGATTTGTAAACCACTGTATTGTTATCCTTTGTAGCAATGATGCAAATCGGAAAGCCCCAGCGATAAGGGATTTTCTGTTCTCTTAGAGTGGATGTAATAAAGTGGAGTTCCCTTCTTTTTTGCAATGTTGTCGGACATAGATCCGCAAAGATTTGTATGTGGTTCCCTGCATGGGTGAATTTTTATTTCTGTCTGGCATGGCGCAAGATCTCTTCTCTGTCCTTGTGGTTAAGTAATTTTAAGATTATGTCTCTTGGCGGAGCTTTAGGAGGAGGTTTTGCACGCAAAGCCCTGTGCGCCCTTTCTATGCAGATATCCGGGGAGTCGCATGTGCCTTTAAGGTTTCTGAACATATCTTGCAGACAACCTTCTATTGCGTTCTGATCTACTGTTTCAGGGACACCCCTTATACGTAGGTTGTTGCGCCTACCCCTATTATCAAGGTCTTCAACTCTTTCTAGTAGGTGGTGAATAGTTTCCTCCTGCTCGTAGGCTAGTCTTGAGATATGTTGGATGTCCCTTTCAGTAGTATTATGGTTTTCCTCCAGCATGGATACTCTGTTAGATACCTTAGATAAGTCTTTTTTAAGTTCGCCATACCATCCTTTGACTTCTCCCACAATTTCTTTTATGTCTTCTTTTGTGCATAAAGTTTTGAGATCTTCCTTGGTTAGTGGGTTGTTGTTTCCTGATTCTAGTGTCAGCTTTTGTGACAATACTGTTTCCTGTGTTAATGGCGTCTCCATTTCTGGGTTAGAAGCTACTGTTTCTTGGGCTTTTAGATATTGGTGGATTGATTTGGATTTGTTATTTTTATCTGGCTTGTTCAATTTGCGGCCGGGCATGACCACTGGCAGTGAGGTATATAAGAGTGGTAAGCTGCAGCAGGCAAATTACAGTCATAAACACATAAATAAAGTTGTAGTTGGGAGCCTGTGTGCAGGATGTGTGCAGCTATTTGAGCAGGAAATGCTATTTTATGCCTTTATGATACTATTACAATTGAACTCCTATATATTGTGGAAGAGTTGTTATGAGCGTTTGCACAGACGTGTGCTATGTATATAAGAGGTGTTTCACAGCATATAGTGATCTCTATTTATGTCCTTGTTGGATTATTCCTTGTAGGTATTTTATAAGTAGTCTCCTCTCAGAAGTGTCAGGGGGTATAAGTATCTATGTGCGCCTATGAGGCCTCAATCTGTACTTTCAACTAAAAACGTTTATGTCTGGGGAGTGCAGTTTATCTGTATACACTTCTATGACTTTCATAGCCCACTCACTTTTCCAATCCTGTTCCACCACTGCGATAACACCCATCGCACCGTATGATAAACCGCCCAGCCTAAGGCCTCAACCTGTTTATGCGCTTCTCCAGTGGGTCTCAAGTACTGTTTGGCTTGCTGGTTATGGCTGCGCCATGTGTCAATCAGGGGGGTGATCCTAATGCGGCTATTACATTTACTGCCCGGTCTCCTCACTTGTTCCTTTACCACCCGGTCAATAACTATGAGGTCGCCTCTTACCCCCTGTTGTGCCTCCGGACCACCAGACCTCCGTTTATCCCTCTGCAGCAGTGAGTATGGCGGAGCGCCAAGTGGGTGCCGTGATCCTTCTGTTGCATGGGATATAGTCCGGCTGCTGTATTTTCCTGCCGCTGCCCTCTCTGTGTGTACTGGGGTTTATTAGATGTTCTCAAGGCTCTTTCTGTGTACGCCAAGTAGCTTTTTTATGTTGTTTGGGAAGTGAGGCCTAGGAGCTAGTGTGTTAAGCGGCCATCTCCCTGTGCGGCCAATCTCCGCCCCCTGATGAGAATTTCTTAGAATCCAGAATGTTAATATTGTATATTTTTCTTTGTTCTTAAATATATATTGTGACTCATTGTCAAGTATTGACAGTGCTTCTTTTTTAAAATGTATTTACAATCCCAACAATGCACATCAATTGTGTGCTAAGTGACAGTGTGGGACATTATATTTGACTTTTCAGAAATGCGAATCTCGTGTTGAAAGATACTTTTACCACGCTCTATTTCACTAATGGTAAAATGCGTTATTTGTATTTAAAATAGACGTTACTTTTATAAATTAAAGGGACATTTTTTTAAAATAAATGTCATTATTTACCAAAAATCAAATAGAGCATGTATTTCTATTAAATATTCACATATAATTAATTTTAAAATGAATTCTCATGGTGTATTTTATTTTAAAGAGCAGATATGCTATACTGTGAAGTATCTGAAGACATCTGGCTAACTATTGCAACTATGCATTGTTGGCCACCCACAAATAAGCAGATAGCTCCTAGTAATGCTTTGCTGCTCATGAGCCGATGTAGAATGTTTTTTCAATTTAGGATACCAAGAGAATGAACCAAATGTTAATATCAAAGGTAAATGTTTATTTTATTAAAATTTGCTCTGTCGCAATCATGTAAGATTAACTTTGGGTTGCATGTCCCTTTCACTACAAATGAAATAGCCATCACAAGCTATTAACAACAACAACTAAATAGTTAACATATTTACTTTAAGAATATTGTTCTTATCATTGATGAATGCATGTAATACACACTATTCTAATAGTAAATATGCAATGGTAAGGTTTTTACAAAATAAGATTTAGATGCAGTCATGTCTAAATCTAAGAATAAATTTAAACACAATAGTCTAGACACCGTCAAAGGTTATATGCATTTAAAGGGACAGTCTCCACCAAATATATATTTACTTTATTAGCCATTCCACATTTTGGTATACTCAACCCTGTTATATATATAAATTTGACCTGTGTGAGGACCTTGTATGTAAACCTATGTAAAATGGCCACTTATCTCCCTCCTTTGACAGAGCTTTTTAATTAATCAGTACAGACTCTTAAAGGGACAGTATACTATAATATATTTGTCCCTTACTGTGTTTCAAATTCCTTATTTTTAACAGCAGCAGAGAATAAAATGTATGAGATTTTCAAAATTGTTTTATTAAAAGATTTTGTGCATAAGTCAACAAATAATCATTGAACAGGAATGTATATTAGTATACATGTTGTCAAATTATTAAGAACAGTTCCATAGATACTTTTCTCTGTATCCAACATTTAACAATCACTAGTGGTATGTCACATTATCAACAGTATTCAGTAAAAAATCCAGTAGGAGCATGGCCTTAATGTATCTTAGTGAAATTGAAAATAATGACATAATGTGTTCTTATTATACAGTAGCCATGCAATATAAAATCTGTGCATGGATCCTAAGGAAAATGATGTGGGAGAGCAGAAGGGGGAGAAAAGAGAGGAGGAAGAGAGGACGAGAACTCTCCCTTCCCTTCATATAGTCTAAAACGACTGATTGGCATGTCACTATCTATGAAGCCAGGTATACCATATTAGCCATTAGGTGTCCATTTGATCAATCGAATTAAAGAAGAATTTCTCCATGCTAGCCATGTAGTCTACAACAGTATTGATTTCTGTAAGACGCAGAGGTTCAAGAGATTTCCAGGCCCTAGCGATGCACAATTTCGTTGCCGTAAAAATGTTCACCAGCAGTCTCCTCGACATCTGCGGCGTATCATTTGCTATTATATGTTTAAGAGCATCGGCAGGTGATATCTTATCAATAAGTTTCAGAGATTTACATAAATGCTCAATCTCCCCCTATAATAGGGTTAGTTTTGAGCCTTCCCACCAAATGTGTAGGTCAGTGCCTGTAGCTCCGCAGCCATGCCAGCACAAGGGCGAGGTCTCAGGGTACATTTTGGCAAGTCTGGCTGTGGTTCTATGCCATTTTAAGAGCACTTTTATATATACTTCCAGCATAGTAACGCAGTGTATGTTTCTTTTAGTAAGTGAGATAGCATTGTCCCAATCTTGATCAAAGAAAGCACTACCTATCTCTTTAATCCCTGCTTTATATTGCCATGGTATACCCGGATGAGGTCCGACAGGAGCAAGTTATAGTGAACTGTAAGAGGTTTGGAGTGCTTGGACCCACTTCTCCATCTTATCTCCCAAGGAGTGCATGTTCTAACTGGGTTTGTGAAGAATCCCCAGGACTTCAGAAAGCTGAATACTCTAAGAGATTCAAACGGTTGCCAAGATGGCGCCGGCTCAAATCTGGTAGAAACAAGGGTCAAATTGAGACTTTGGTTTTGGTAAAAAAAAGTCTTCTATCATTGAAAATCCCATCTGTCTCCAGTCTCTCTAATGGATATTCTTGAGATCCCTGCCATGTGGTGTACTGGCGAAGGATGTGGGGCAATTAAAAATCAGCTTTTTAATAGGTTATGTTTTACTACAATATTAGGAAGGTGGGGCAGAAGTTTTCCTGTGTTGGGAACCCAGATCAAATCACAGAGTTCTAAATCATCTGGCTTCTCGGAGGCCTCCAGTAGGTACCATACTGGTCTATCCTCTTTGATGCCCCATGTTGTAACATGAGAAAGCCTAGCTGCTTCATAGTAGGTGAAAATATTGGGTGCAGTGATCCCTCCATGTGTGAATGGTCTCTGCAGTGTATTATAGGTTATTCTGTGTGCTTTATTTTGCCATATAAAATGAGAAAATAATTTGTGTATACGAAACAAAGTAGGGTGAGGAACATTGAGTGGAATACAGCGAAACAAATATAGGGATCAAGGACATTTTAACTGAGGCAACCCATCCCAACCAGGACAGTTCCTTAAAGTCCCATTTCTCTAATAGTTGTTTAAGATTATAAATTAATGTGTCAAAATTATCCTGGATTAGCCCTACTCAGGAAAATACCTAGGTGTTTAAGGTTTTGTGTTGATCAGGAGAATGGGTAAAGAGACTGAAGTGAAAGCAGAGTGGGGCCGTCCATCTTTATGGGGTATCCCTCTGTCTTTTTATAATTAATTTTATAGTAGCTGAGTTTACTGAAATGGTGATTCACATTAAAGACTGCAGGGATGGAAGATAATGGCTAAGTTAAGAGTAAGGTTACATCATCTGCAAAAAGGACTATTTTCTCTGGGGGAGTGAGAAGAGGGACCCCAGTGATCAAATCAGATTGTCTGATTTTTTGGGCAAAGGGTTCCATCACAAGCGCAAAGACAAGGGGTGAAAGAGGGCATCCCTGCCTAGTCCCGTTTGTGAATTGGGAACTCCGAAGAGCAAAATCCCATCCCCTTAACTCGCACATGTGGGACTGAATATAAGGTTTTAACTGCTATAATAAAGGGTTCGGAGAATCCAAAGGACCGAAGAACCTCCCAAATATAATCCCATCTGACCCTGTCGAAGGCTTTTTCAACATCCAACGACAGGGACACTATAGGGATAGTTAATCTTTGTGCTTCTGGGAAGAGTGAAATAAGTCTTCTGGTGTTGTCTAGACCTTGCGAACCCAACTTGATCATGATGTATTATCGTTGGGAGGAGATGAATGATCCTATTAGCTATAAGCTTCGAATAAAGCTTAGTATCTAGATTATTGAGAGATATGGGTCGGTAATTACTACATTCAGACTGATCTTTTCCCGGTTTTGGTATGGGGATGATTGTGGCCTCTAGGAATTCCATATGAATCATCCCCGTTTCCCTGATCTCATTTAAAAGGTGTTTTAATATTAGTATTATTTGTGGTTTCAGTTCCCTATAGAACGTCTCTGTGAATCCGTCCGGACGGTGAGCCTTGTTGCTTTGGATCTGTTTTAGGACATCTTCAACCTCTCTTAATAAGAATGGTTGCATCAACGTCGCCCCATCTTCCTCCAATAACTGAGCTAAATTTAAGGTTTGCAAAAAGTTTGAGATGTCCTGAGGGGATGCTGAAATTAGGGCGTTCATGTTCTTCAATATTATATAACTTGGAGTAGAATTCCGAAAATTTTGTCCCAATATCCGCAGGAGTATATGCGGTCTGTCCCTCATGCGAGATAGAGGGAATTCTTGCTGCCACCGCTAGCTACCTGAGCTTTTTCGCTAAGAGCGAATCCGCCTTGTTGCTTTTGGAGTACATGAGCTGTTTAAATCTTATTGCAGCCTCTTGGACTCTTTCAGTTTCTCTGTCCTTAATTAAGGCCTTAAGTCGGAAAATTTCATCTGAGAGGGTTGATTTTATTCAACCTATCTGCCTGCCTAAGATCACACATCAATTTGCCTAAGGGTGCACCTCTGTCTTTTTTGGCCTTAGTCAATTTACTGATGCAGAAACCCCTAATATATGCCTTGAAGTCTCCCCATCTAGTTTGCTGGGAAGTTCCCTCCTCTGTATTGTTGTGAAAGAAGTCAGTAGTTGCTTCCCGTAGAGACCCTAGAAACAAAAGGGTCCGCCCACAGGAATTGGGGGAATTTCCATCCTGGTCTGGATGTAAGCACCTTATTCCCTGGCAAAGTAATGTTTACTGCATCGTGATTCGACCGCGGACAAGGTGAGATTTTAGCATTTCATATACAATTCAGGGTCCAAGAATCAGTAAAGAAATAGTCTATTCGGGAATAAGATCTATGCGTTGGGGATAAATATGAATAATCTCTATCTGTAGGGTGTAGAGATCGCCAGATGTCGAAGAGCTGATACTGGTACACCAGGTCACGGAACTTAGGGGCAGATGTATTAACATATGCATCACTACAATTCGGGTTGGAAAATCTCTTATCTAGTTTTGGGTCCCAGATCAAATTGAAATCTCCTCTTATAAGGAGGGTTCCTTGTTTGATTTTATCCATGAGGTCAAATGTCTTTCTGAGGAATCTCAATTGGCCCTGATTAGGAGCATACAAATTGACTAATGTAAATGTACAGTTATTCAATTTGCATATTAACATTACATATCTCCCATCCGGGTCTTGTTCTACATGTAAGCATTGAAAAGAAAGATTTCGACTGATCAAAATAGCAACCCCTCTACTTTTCCCTATATAGGAAGCCGAATAGATGTGGGGGAATAATTGAGTTTTTAGCCTTGTTTCCTCCCCACCTACCCAATGGGTCTCTTGGAGGAATCCTACATCTGTTTTAAGTGATGTCAGGTATTTTACCAATAAGCTCCTTTTTGTTGGAGAATTGAGCCCTCTGGTATTCAATGTGGTGAAGGTGAGAGGAGGAGAGTATGCCATAGTTTGAACTCCCATGGAGGGGAGGAAAAAAAAATAAAAAATAATAATTACTTACAATCCAGGGAGAAAATGGGAAAATGGGTAAGAATTAGGCAAGAAATAGTTGTAGGTGGAGAGAAGGGGCAGACCTAGGGGTAAATGGAAGAAAGACCTGTGGGGTCTAAGGTAAGATCAGTAAGAGAGAGAGAAGGTTGGTGGAGAGGTGGGGACGATAGGAGTCAGAAGAGTCCGATCCAGCTAGGCTATAAAAGGTGTCGTCAAAGTACATTCAGGTACATAAAATAGATCATCAGTAAATTGCAAAGGCATTGGACAATAACACATGCTGACATACATGATAAACCAAAAGAAATTTCTATAGGATATATTTTCCACTGCTTACGAAGTAAGCTCAAAGGTATAAAGAAATGGGGTTAGGGAGTTGTGGGTCATTTTTAGTACAATGGCTCAGTTTAGATATTCTTAAAGGGTAAAAATGATCCCTCAGTTCAGGAAATGAAATGAGAGGGTAGAGGTTGGGGTATGGGATGTGGGGGGTGGAGCCTATAGGGATGTGAGGACTTGAGTTTTGGTAGCAACTAAATAGGGGTCTAATTATTTCCTAATCGGGTACAGATAAAAGGTAATTCAAGGGGCATAGAGGGGCCAATCGGGCCAATATCATAGGCAAAGGAAAAATGAAACAATTGGCATCTTGTAAAGTCTCCAAACTTATTGGTTCGGAATAGAGCCATATGGTAAGAGATTGGGGAGGTTTATAATAAACCATTACTCTAAGATATAACAATATTGTGTGGGGAAAACAAATATAGCAAATAAAACAGGCAACAGTCCAATAATAAGTCTTAACAAGATAACAGGTAATGAATAAGTGGATAAATGGAATGAACATTTATACAGGAAGCGCTGTAGGGTTGTGTAACCTCGTGACTATGGGCAAGGCCACCTAAGTTCAGCTTGTGTGAGTGGTTAATTCCCTCATAGGGTATGTCAGAGTGTTAGAGAAATAATACAGGTCACAAGTCTTATAGTCTAGTGGAGTAGTCGGTAGCTAGGCTAATGTGTGTTCCAATTTCTTCAAAAACACTGGAAAAGGCCCAGGTATGAGATGAACTTAGTCTGGCGTGGAAGGGAATATTAGGTTCAAATCAGGTCCTTTGTAGTAGGTAGCGTCACAGACAATCTCAGACTCACAACCCAGTATGGTAATTAACAACCTATACTGTGGTCCCTTATCTTGGATTTGGACCCTTGTGCAGCTGTATTAGGTATGTAATAGGGAAACTTAGCATTTTATTACCTTTTATCAGTATTCCCTAGTAAATGAATAGGGTAGTCAGTAATCTTAGGAAAACTTTGTAACTAATGGAAAGAATACCGTCTCATGTAGAGTTGCCAAATTCCCATGAGCATAACTGTCAGGCTAAGAGGTACCAGAAATAATATATTGTCACCCATCTGGGGCGAAGCCAGGGCCCTAGCCTCATCATTCAGTGTTCATGGTCGTAAATGAGCACTGACGGAAGGTCTGGTGTATAAGCCCACCTACTATATTCTAGTTTCTCAATCTAGAATTAAAACCAGGTGGGGAGGTCCCCTGAAACTAGGAAACATTAGCGTGCAATAAGGGTTACATTTTAACATAAACATGTAAGGACATATCATAATGAGAGACAAAATATAAGTAACAAGTACACGGAAACCTTAGAACTGACAAAAAATATATACATTACTATTTGATGGCCTCCGATCTCCAGCATTTATGGCTTTAAGTTCTGAGAAGAGGAAACAAATTGTATTTCCGTCAGTTTAGGATAAAGTCAAAGTCTTGATTCTGACGTTTAGCATTTGGAGGCTGCAGTCTCTGCGGGAGTGGGTCCCATTTCTTAGCTGTTGGGCTTCTTCTCTCAGACCTATTATGAACTGGAGTTTGTAGATCCTGGGTCTCAGAGGGTCTCATCGGCAGGGAATTCAAAGATCTTGGGGGCTCCTGAAACCACCGATCTAGGAGGTCTCTTCCTTGAGTGGGGTCATCTAGAGTAATTAGCGAAACATTCTTGTGAATAAGGAGCTTTGTCGGGTATCCCCACCTATATTTGATTCCTCTCTTCCTCAGCGTAGTCGTGACCTCCCGGAAAGAGTTCCCTTTTTTCATGGTGTACTTGGATAGGTCCAGGAAGACTTGTATGTATCTGATCCCTTCTGGTAGGGAAGAAGTGTTGAAGGCTGCTTTGAGAATTTGTTCTTTAAATGTAAAGTAATGGAAACAAACTATTGTATCTCGTGGTTTATCCATTGAGACATTCCAACCTCTAGGAAGTCTATGTGCCCTGTCTATTAGGGAGTCAGATGGATTTGTGGATGGTTTAAAATGTTTACAATACTCCAGAATGAAATCCCCTAGTTCACTAGGTGATACATCTTCTGATATACCCCGGAATCTGAAGTTGTTCTGTCTCAAATGATCTTCGAGGTCTGCCACTTTTGCTTCAATAGTATCTACATGATTTAGCAGGTGTTGTGAGTGGGTAGTCAAATTAGCCTGTTCTATGGCTAGGTCTTCTTGCTTGCTTTCCAGAGCTTCGGTGCGTTCACTAATAACACCAATGTCTCTTCTCAATTCAGCAACTGAGCCTCAGATGGTTTGGTGAGAGTCTCTTTCAGATTCTTCATTCTCTCTGTTAGAGTATCAACTATCGCTGAGGCTGTAATGCCATCCATAGTAGCCTCAGAGGATAAAGGTGTAGGTGTGTTTGGTATCAGGGTCTCAGGCTGAGGGGCTATCCCACGGCTATGGGAGTTGTTCTCAATATGGGTAGCGGCCTTAAAATGATCTGCCAAAGATTTCTTTAGGATTGCAGCCGGATGTTTCTTCCTGTTGCCTTGTGGCATGATAATTCCCCACTGTCTGATTCTTAGAGATCCCAAGACTCAACATTGGTCCCCTGGGTAGAAGTGGCCTTAGAGATTTAAGTCATGATTGTACTCATGAGGAGGCCGTGAGAAAAGGAGTATGATATTGTGGTAGTAGGTACTATTGTATACCCAGTAACTGGATATATATGTGGCCCTCCTCTGGGATTATGCCACCACTGGACACTGATGGGCAAGGGGTAGAGGATATGACCTGCTCTAGCGTTGGGAGCGGGAAAGGGTGAGGAAGGGCACAATAGCACAGCTGTTGAAGTGAGCCTATTATTACCTTAGGAAGGCTGTTGTTGTGGGGAGATGTGGATGTAGTTCTATCACCTCCTTCACTGAGCAATACTTGACATCTTAATAGTGTCTGTAGTAGTGTGCAAGTGGGAAATGTAAGGGCAGTCTGCTCTCTGCAATTATAAGCGTAGGGCTAGTTTACCACATGGGGTGGGTCCAAGAGCCCAAGATAGGACACTATTAATCCTAAGAGTTAAGCACAGTTTATGATCTCTTAATGTAAATCACTATAGGCTTTGGGGTTTCTGTGCCTAAATATATCTGACCCTAAGCAGCACGCTTCACAGAAAGAAAAAAGGGTAGCTCTTAAGATGACACACTGATGTATGGTGTATAAGGGCGCTTAAATATGAAAAAGTCTCCCAGTAACACCTCAGAACGTTATAATCGTTAATATTCAGAAGTATTTTGGGATTTAATTGGTATGTGTTATCCTCTGTGTCCTAAGTTGCAGGGTGAAAGTGCTACGCACTTGTTAGCTAAAATGGTGGCTCCCCTTCCTCATACCAGAACTATTGGGAGTTTAAACCTCACCTTGTCTGCACTGTCCTTTCAGGGATTGTGGCCTGGATAAGTCTAGGCTGCCTCCGCAAGCTGCATATCCGTGGAGATCCCAAGTCACTATTTCCCCTTGGTCGTCTTGCAGGCCTGAGCGGTCTGTTGCGTGCCAGCCACTACGTAGTCTGGTGAGTGAATTGCTGCAGCCCACCTCTCATCACTATCGCTAGCCAGCAACTTTGTATCTACACCGGAGCAGAGCCCCAACCCTCCAGAGTTTGGGGAGTGCAGCAAAGGTAGGTGGTTATCTTGTGTCCCTGCTGTATGGTTGCGCCGTTAGTGGTGTGCTGGTGTCTCACCTCTCATCCTTTTGGCACTTAACTGAATCAAAAGTCACACCAACACACTCTGCCCCAAGAAGCAGTTTTTCCCCACAAATTTATGGAAAATAGTTGCAGACTTTCAAATGTTTTGTCGCTATAAATGAGTTTTGGCCTAAGAGCCTGCTGGATATACGTCTGCTATGCTTGAAAGTCGGCTCTGCCCCCGAAATTTGCTTTTTAATGTTTATTTGTGTATATGAATTAGCTGATTTTGGCCTAGATTTGGAGTTTGGCGTTAGCCGTGAAAACCAGCGTTAGAGGCTCCTAACGCTGGTTTTAGGCTACCTCCGGTATTTGGAGTCACTCAAAAAAGGGTCTAACGCTCACTTTTCAGCCGCGACTTTTCCATACCGCAGATCCCCTTACGTCAATTGCGTATCCTATCTTTTCAATGGGATCTTTCTAACTCCGGTATTTAGAGTCGTGTCTGAAGCGAGCGTTAGACATCTAACGACAAAACTCCAGCCGCAGGAAAAAAGTCAGTAGTTAAGAGCTTTCTGGGCTAACGCCGGTTTATAAAGCTCTTAACTACTGTACTCTAAAGTACACTAACACCCATAAACTACCTATGTACCCCTAAACCGAGGTCCCCCCACATCGCCGCCACTCGATTAAATTTTTTTAACCCCTAATCTGCCGACCGCCACCTACGTTATACTTATGTACCCCTAATCTGCTGCCCCTAACACCGCCGACCCCTGTATTATATTTATTAACCCCTAACCTGCCCCCCACAACGTCGCCTCCACCTACCTACACTTATTAACCCCTAATCTGCCGACCGCAAAGCGCCGCCACCTACGTTATCCTTATGTACCCCTAATCTGCTGCCCCTAACACCGCCGACCCCTATATTATATTTATTAACCCCTAATCTGCCCCCCACAATGTCGCAGCCAGCTACCTACAATAATTAACCCCTAATCTGCCGACCGCAAAGCACCGCCACCTACGTTATCCTTATGTACCCCTAATCTGCTGCCCCTAACACCGCCGACCCCTATATTATATTTATTAACCCCTAATCTGCCCCCCTCAACGTCGCCTCCACCTGCCTACACTTATTAACCCCTAATCTGCCGAGCGGACCTGAGCGCTACTATAATAAAGTTATTAACCCCTAATCCGCCTCACTAACCCTATAATAAATAGTATTAACCCCTAACCTGCCCTCCCTAACATCGCCGACACCTAACTTCAATTATTAACCCCTAATCTGCCGACTGGAGCTCACCGCTATTCTAATAAATGTATTAACCCCTAAAGCTAAGTCTAACCCTAACACTAACACCCCCCTAAGTTAAATATAATTTACATCTAACGAAATTAATTTTCTCTTATTAAATAAATTATTCCTATTTAAAGCTAAATACTTACCTGTAAAATAAATCCTAATATAGCTACAATATAAATTATAATTATATTATAGCTATTTTAGGATTAATATTTATTTGACAGGCAACTTTAACCAGGTACAATAGCTATTAAATAGTTAAGAACTATTTAATAGTTACCTAGTTAAAATAATTACAAAATTACCTGTAAAATAAATCCTAACCTAAGTTACAATTAAACCTAACACTATACTATCATTAAATTAATTAAATAAAATACCTACAATTACCTACAATTAAACCTAACACTACACTATCAATAAATAAATTAAATACAATTCCTACAAATAACTACAATGAAATAAACTAACTAAAGTACATAAAATAAAAAAAAAATAAGTTACAAAAAATAAAAAAATATTTACAAACATAAGAAAAATATTACAACAATTTTAAACTAATTACACCTACTCTAAGCCCCCTAATAAAATAACAAAGACCCCCAAAATAAAAAATGCCCTACCCTATTCTAAATTACTAAAGTTCAAAGCTCTTTTACCTTACCAGCCCTGAACAGGGCCCTTTGCAGGGCATGCCCCAAGAAGTTCAGCTCTTTTGCCTGTAAAAAAAAAAACATACAATACCCCCCCCCAACATTACAAACCACCACCCACATACCCCTAATCTAACCCAAACCCCCCTTAAATAAACCTAACACTAAGCCCCTGAAGATCTTCCTACCTTATCTTCACCATACCAGGTTCACCGATCCGTCCTGAAGAGCTCCTCCGATGTCCTGATCCAAGCCCAAGCGGGGGGCTGAAGAGGTCCATGATCCGGCTGAAGTCTTCATCCAAGCGGGAGCTGAAGAGGTCCATGATCCGGATGAAGTCTTCATCCAAGCGGGAGCTGAAGAGGTCCATGATCCGGATGAAGTCTTCTATTAACGGCATCTTCAATCTTCTTTCTTCGGGAGCCATCATCTTCCATCCGACGCGGAACATCCTCTTCTCCCGACGCCTACTAGCCGAATGACGGTTCCTTTAAGGGACGTCATCCAAGATGGCGTCCCTCGAATTCCGATTGGCTGATAGGATTCTATCAGCCAATCGGAATTAAGGTAGGAATATTCTGATTGGCTGATGGAATCAGCCAATCAGAATCAAGTTCAATCCGATTGGCTGATCCAATCAGCCAATCAGATTGAGCTTGCATTCTATTGGCTGATCGGAACAGCCAGTGTAGTGTTAGGTTTAATTGTAGGTAATTGTAGGTATTTTATTTAATTAATTTAATGATAGTATAGTGTTAGGTTTAATTGTAACTTAGTTTAGGATTTATTTTACAGGTAATTTTGTAATTATTTTAACTAGGTAACTATTAAATAGTTCTTAACTATTTAATAGCTATTGTACCTGGTTAAAATAATTACAAAGTTGCCTGTCAAATAAATATTAATCCTAAAATAGCTATAATATAATTATAATTTATATTGTAGCTATATTAGGATTTATTTTACAGGTAAGTATTTAGCTTTAAATAGGAATAATTTATTTAATAAGAGAAAATTAATTTCGTTAGATGTAAATTATATTTAACTTAGGGGGTGTTAGTGTTAGGGTTAGACTTAGCTTTAGGGGTTAATACATTTATTAGAATAGCGGTGAGCTCCAGTCGGCAGATTAGGGGTTAATAATTGAAGTTAGGTGTCGGCGATGTTAGGGAGGGCAGATTAGGGGTTAATACTATTTATTATAGGGTTAGTGAGGCGGATTAGGGGTTAATAACTTTATTATAGTAGCGCTCAGGTCCGCTCGGCAGATTAGGGGTTAATAAGTGTAGGCAGGTGGAGGCGACGTTGTGGGGGGCAGATTAGGGGTTAATAAATATAATATAGGGGTCGGCGATGTTAGGGCAGCAGATTAGGGGTACATAGGGATAATGTTAGTAGCGGCGGTTTACGGAGCGGCAGATTAGGGGTTAATAATAATATGCAGGGGTCAGCGATAGCGGGGGCGGCAGATTAGGGGTTAATAAGTGCAAGGTTAGGGGTGTTTAGACTCGGGGTACATGTTAGAGTGTTAGGTGCAGACGTAGGAAGTGTTTCCGCATAGCAAACAATGGGGCTGCGTTAGGAGCTGAACGCGGCTTTTTTGCAGGTGTTAGGTTTTTTTCAGCTCAAACAGCCCCATTGTTTTCTATGGGAGAATCGTGCACGAGCACGTTTTTGAGGCTGGCCGCTTGCGTAAGCAACTCTGGTATCGAGAGTTGAAGCTGCGTTAAATATGCTCTACGCTCCTTTTTTGGAGCCTAACGCAGCCTTTATGTGGACTCTCAATACCAGAGTTATTTTTATGGTGCGGCCAGAAAAAAGCCGGCGTTAGCTACGCGGGTCTTTACCGACAAAACTCCAAATCTAGGCCTTTGTGTTTTGAAGCCACAACCAAATAAAATGGTTTGAGCTTGTAGATATAATCTGATCTCATTACTTTATCACATTGTGTACATATACATGGTTCTTTATTTTATATCTGTCTGTAAAACAAAGCCAATACTTGACAATTTACATTTTATTACCTTATCTCTTCTAAACCCCACTGGGTGTGTAATTTCTTATGATGGCTGTGTTTACACAGCTTGGCCTTAAGGCCAAAAACTTTCTGAATTGGTGGATATACCACAAGCTAAATTAACTATTTTAAATATAAAAATAAGGGTAATGGAAATAATTGTAAACAATTTAATACACTCTAGCAGGTAAAGTGGATATTGTGAACAAATTGGAGTTGAGAAAAATATTGAGTTAACTGTCCCTTTAAATAACTCCCCTAGAGTGAACACTCTCATTATTATGGCATACAAAAACTAGTTCTGTCTAAACGTGAAAATAAACTTAAGATAAATTAAGATAGACTGTCACTTTAATCTAGCAAGTTCACCCTACACATTTCTTAAAAGGGACAACAAACGGCTAGATTACGAGTTTTGCGGTAAGAGCTGCTCGGTGCTAACTTGCAAGTTATTGCCACCGCTCACCTCTCTATAGCGCTGCTATTACAGGTTTGCATAAACCCGGCGTTAGCAGGCAATAAGTGAGCATTGAGCAAAATTGAGCTCCATACCGAACTCCAATACCAGCGCTGCTTTGAGCTGGTTTTACGTGCTCGTGCACGATTTCCCCATAGACATCAATGGGGAGAGCCGGCTAAAAAAAGCCTATCGACTGCAATAAAGGAGAGTAAAGCTCCGTAATGCAGCCCCATTGATTCCTATGGGGAAACAAAATTTATGTTTACACCTAACACCCTAACATAAACCCCGAGTCTAAACACCCCTAATCTGCCGCCCCCGACATTGCCAATAGGATTGAGCTTGCATTCTATTGGCTGTTCCAATCAGCCAATAGAATGCAAGATCAATCCTTTTGGCTGATTGGATCAGCCAATAGGATTGAAGCTCAATCCTATTGGCTGATTGCATCAGCCAATAGGATTTTTTCACCTTTAATTCCGATTGGCTGATAGAATTCTATCAGCCAATCGGAATTTAAGGGAAGCCATCTTGGATGACATCACTTAAAGGAACCTTCATTCGAGAAGAGCCGCCGGAAGAAGAGGATGCTCCGCGCCGGATGTCTTGAAGATGGAGTCGCTCCGCGCTGGATGGATGAAGATAGAAGATGCCATCTGGATGAAGACTTCTGCTGGCTTGGATGAAGACTTCGGCCCACTTGGATGAAGACTTCTGCCGGCTTCGCTGAGGAATTCTGCCCGCTTGATTGAAGACTTCTGACGCTTCGTTGAGGATGGATGTCCGGTCTTCAAAAACTGTAAGTGGATCTTCGGGGGTTAGTGTTAGGTTTTTTAAGGGTTTATTGGGTGAGTTTTATTTTTAGATTAGGTTTTGGGCAGAAAAAGAGCTAAATGCCCTATTAAGGGCAATGCCCATACAAATGCCCTTTTCAGGGCAATGGGGAGATTAGTTTTTTTTTAGATAGGATTTTATTTGGGGGTTGGTTGTGTGGGTGGTGGGTTTTACTGTTGTTTAGGGGTTAATATGTTTATTATAGTGGTGGCGATGTCCGAAGCGGCAGATTAGGGGTTAATAATTTTATTTTAGTGTTTGCGATGCGGGAGGGCCTCGGTTTTGGGATTAATAGGTAGTTTATGGCTGTTAGTGTACTTTGTAACACTTTAGTTATGAGTTTTATGCCACAGCTTTGTAATGTAAAACTCATAACTACTGACTTTCAGGTGGCGGTACAGATCTTGTAGTTATAGGGTGTACCGCTCACTTTTTGGCCGGACAGGCAAACTCGTAATACCAGCGCTATGGAAGTCCCATTGAAAAAGGACTTTTTAACAGCTGCTGTAGTTATGTTGCGTTACGGCCAACAAAGTGTGCGGTGCACCTATACCTACAAAACTCGTAATACCAGCGGTAGTGAAAAAGAGCCTTAACACTGCTTTTTCACTCATACCGCAAAACTCCTAATCTAGCCGAAAAGTTGTTATGGCTTTCAACATATAATAATATCTACAGATATTAGTTTAAATTCAAAATTATACTGCATTGCCTCGCCATTAAGCCTTATTTAACATTTTCTGAATTGTACATCTCACTCTAAATCACACAACCAAAAATTTATTATATGGCTATATCTAGCTCCACCTTCGCTTTGTTAAAATACAAGACTTTAACACTCAATATCTACTGGAGCTGTGTTGATATTTTAAAGTAAATTTAAAACAAGTTAACTGTATTATATATAATAGCAGGCATGTGCTTGTAAAATAGATTATTTAACAACCAGTTATGCAACTATTCTTTTCTTTCAATGTCCTTCTAATATTAGAAGGATGTATTTCTTTGTGTCTTGCTTGGATGGATATATATATATATATATATATATAGAACAGTTCTCAGAGATCCGCACTCACTCTAACAAATGTGCAGCAGCTGCCCGGGGTGCATCTAGAGAAAACATGTATAACTAAAAGGAGACGCACTCGCCGGGTCTTAGTAAATAGTGTTTTTAATACACCAAGTTAAACAGTGACGTTTCGGGGTAGTTAGCCCCGTCCTCAGACCATAACAAATATGTACATAAGTAGCAAGTATTTAAAGCCTTACCCTCCACCAAGATTCGATACCGGAAGTGTCCATAGCGTTCCCCCTGCGCCACTGCGCAGGACCGGGGGTGGTCATGGCAACCGGTAAACAATACTCACAGACTGACACTGAACTCCGGAACGTACGGACCCGCCCATCTGCACTGACAGTGCCAAAAGTAGCCGTAAGAGCCGGATAATGGTTACAATTCAGATAAATTATCTGCAAAACAAGGAGCAACATATATAACAAGGTATTTAAGCACATCAATAGCTGGTCCGATTAAATCGTACCAGCTATTGATGTGCTTAAATACCTTGTTATATATGTTGCTCCTTGTTTTGCAGATAATTTATCTGAATTGTAACCATTATCCGGCTCTTACGGCTACCTTTGGCACTGTCAGTGCAGATGGGCGGGTCCGTACGTTCCGGAGTTCAGTGTCAGTCTGTGAGTATTGTTTACCAGTTGCCATGACCACCCCCGGTCCTGCGCAGTGGCGCAGGGGGAAAGGGGGAACGCTATGGACACTTCCGGTATAGAATCTTGGTGGAGGGTAAGGCTTTAAATACTTGTTACTTATGTACATATTTGTTATGGTCTGAGGACGGGGCTAACTACCCCGAAACGTCACTGTTTAACTTGGTGTATTAAAAACACTATTTACTAAGACCCGGCGAGGGCGTCTCCTTTTAGTTATATATATATATATATATATATATATATATATATATATATATATATATATATATATATATATATATATATATATATATATAAAGATTTGTTTGTGTGATTTAGAGATGTCCAAATCATAAAATGTTTATGACGAGGATATGCAATATAAAGTCTACATACCAACTTTGGTCAGTTCACTTTTAAGAAATTAAAATGTTCAACTTGTCACATTCAAGTGACAGTGTAGTTTAATGTTATATTTACATTATACTATCTCTAATCTTTCTTGGGTACCAAAAAACATTATTAAACAAAATATAGCTTATTTATTAGGGTTTCATTATTTGAAAGTTAACCTAGGTAGATTAAATTATCTTTAAAGAAAACATGATAGTTAACTTTTTCTTTTCATATTTATAACAAGCTAGTTAGTGTATGTCATCATGATGACTTTTCACTCTAGTGGAGTCATTTTAAGGGACAGTTAACTATAGATATTTATATTTCACAATATACTCTACCTGTTGGAGTGTATAACATCTTTAGAAATATTTCTGTTACCCTTGATTTTAATTTATTTTATTTCTCCTATGGTATATCCACCTATTCCTAATGGTTTTGTCCTTAAGGCAAAGCTGTCTAAATACAGCCATTATAAGATATTTCACTCCCAGTGGGACATACAATACATAAGGTAATACAAATTACAAATATTTTTGGTTCATTGTTTTGCAGATATAAGAAGTATGTATATGTTAAAAAATGTGATAAAGTTAGGAGATCAGACTATTTATCCAAGCTTATACAAATATTTTGGCTTTTGGCTTCAAAAGAATAATTCATAGACTAACATGAACAATTTAATTTCATACATTATATACTCTGCTGATAATAAAATAATAAGGAATTGTAAACACATTCATTTGTAGAAATATTATAGTATACTGTCCCTTTGAGAGTCTGCACGGAATCATTTAAAAGCTCCATGAAAGGATGGAGATAAGTGGACATTTTACAAACAAGGTTCTCACACAGGTCAAATGTATATTCATATAACAGGATTGAACATGCAATAATTTGTAGTGTATTAAAGTAAATATCTTTTTGGTTTACTGTCCCTTTTATATGTATATAAAATACACTCATATATTTAAATATATTCTCATATTTACACATGACTGCACAGTGCATATTTAAAAAATTAACTTAGTTTTATTTTAGAGCTTGTGATGGCTATTCAATGTTTATTGAAAGGGAAATGCAAAAATAATTGAATCTTCCAGGATTCAGACATAGCAGATTTTAAGCTAAAATAAAAATGGACTTTAATAATCACATATGGTTCATTCTCATGTTATCCTAAGTTTGCACAAACGATATGCATAGGCCTATGAGCAGCAAAGCATTACTGTGAAATATCTATTTATTTGTGGGTGGGCAACAATGCATAGTTTCAATGTTTAGCCAGATGTCTTAATATAATTTTCAATTTTGCATATTTGCTCATTAAAGGGAGATTAGGCAAAAAAGTTTCTTTCATGATTTATATTGAAAATATAATTTTAAACCACATTCCAATTTACTTCTATTATCTAATTATCTTCATTCTTTTGAAATACTTTCCTTTAAAAACATATCTAGATATGCTCAGTAGCTGATGGTTGGTGGCTGCACATAGATGCCTCGTGTGATTGGCTCACCCATGTGCATTGCTATTTCTTCAGTAAAGGATATCTAAAGAATGAAGCAAAAAATGTATTCTCTATCTGGATCCTGAAAGAATATATTTGGGTGTAATGTCCCTTTAACAATAAAGACACCATTGCAAAAATAAATATATGTGAGCAGTTGAGACAAATACAAGCTCAATTTTATTTTAATAATAATGAACAGAAACGTTGATTTACAAATTAAAAATATAAAACATTTTAATCAAAGTTACGTCTATTATAAATACAAATTACTCATTTCACCATTTTTTTTAAATATAGTGTGGTAAACGTATATTGCAACACAAGATTCGCTTCTTTAGAGATTTCTATTCTAAATTCTAATAGCACACAATCTATGGGCATTGTTGGGATTGTAAATACATTTAATAGAGCAATGTCAATACTTAACAATGAGTCACAATATTTCTTTTATAAACAATGAATACATACAATGTTTACTTTTTAGAATCAAATATATATTTATGAAATAACATGATCAATATTAAACATCGAAATGTGTAAAACATTTACTAATGTGACTGGATTATATTTACTATCATGAGTAAAAATAAAATCGAGTTCAAATGTAAACTAAATATATTAATATTTAACGGATTACATATATTAAATATGCATCACATATATACTGTACGCATACCATTCTCAAAAATTACAAATAAGTCTACATGCCAAATGTAGTAACAGCACCCCCAGGAGGTATGTGTATGGAAGTTACAAAGATATGAATCCATGAAACATTAAGTAATGGCCAATCAGAGTTCATTGCACAAACATAACTTGACTCAGTATATAATAAAGTGTTTTCTTTGTAACCAACAATAATTCATGTTCTGACTGTCCCTTTAAGCTGTGTTGTTGGCATCAAAACATTGATATGCCATCATGTATAATTATAATGGTCATTTTGTTTGAGATTGGGAGAACAGTTTGGACATCATATCGCATAAAACAATCAATGTAATCAAGAAGGACAGCATGTTATGATGTTGTCTCCACACACTTGTAAAACACACTCTGCAAACAATCTGCCTCCATGGACCTGGTCCCATAGAAGCCTATTGAATACAGGGTGTGCTCCACAAGTGTAAGAAGACCACATCATCACATACCTATCCTTTACACATTAAATAAATTTAAAATAAATATATACAGAATTACTTCCTCTTCCTTCCCCTCTTCCCATGAGACGGAGGCTCTGGTGGGGGGGGCAACTGCCCCCTCCGACGATTTCTCATAGGAGATGTTTGGGGAAGAGGGGGAGGAGGAGTACTGTGAGTGGTTAAGGGATCACCAGGCTGAGGAGGAGATTGAGGCAGAGGAAAAGATAGAGGAGGCCAAGGAGCAGATGGGGCTGGAGAAGATGGTGTGTTTGGCACCTCCCGGAGGACCTGCAACATATTATTAAGAGTATTCAAAATATCTCTTTGTCCTTCTCAAATTTCATTCAGTACTCCTGTCAGGTACACTCTGTATTCCACCTGTTCCCTCCGGGAGGCACGCATCTCTTCGAGGAAATCATTCAAGAGCTCCACCTCTGGTATCTCTGGGGGGATGTTCTCCTGAGGAGGAGCTGATGCATGGCAGGCTGCTGCACGAGGGGCTGCTGCTGCACAGGGGGCTGCTGCAGGGATCTCTTCAAGGTCTCCCCGAGGTGGCGAGTCATCTGCACCCCTCTCATGCCTGGGTGAAGGAGGAGCCTGTGGGTGCTGTGCTTCCTGCTCCCTGGCCTCAGACTCTGTATATTTGAAAAAGAAAGAAATCTAGATATTAGCACATTTCCAAATAAAGATGTAAATGTTCTATTTGAAAGTTTATTAATGAGGCTGCCTTTGTAATTCAATTGTAAGCAAAAGCAATTAATACAATTTCCGTATTTGCAAACCCGTCTTTCGGATATCTATATGGTCAATCTGAATGTCTTTTTGCGTTTGTTTAAATCTGTAGACTAGATACTAATGTGATGGTTTTTCTTCAAATGCAACTTTCACAAGGTAATTCTGAATGCGTTTACGTAATAATGTATAAAAAAAGGGTAATTGCGTTAGTCATATCCATAAATAATTTTTGCATGTGAATGGGTTATGAGGTTGATGTAAAGAGATTATTGCGTGTAAATGTGTTTATATAATGAATATAGGAACAAAACACTTGCACACTCACCCAAACAAACTCTCGCTAACTAACTCACACTAACTCATATAATGTATAAAAAAGGGTAATTGCATTAGTCATATCCTTAAATAATTTTTGCATGTGAATGGGTTATGAGGTTGATGTAAAGAGATTAAATAAGCTGTGGAGGATTCTTCAGCAGCAGCCAGCGGGAGCCTAGATAGTGTATCGGCCACAACCAGTTGTTTCCCCGGCACATGCACTGCCTGAACATTGAACCTGAGCAGTCTCATTAAAAGTCTCTGGCATCTCAAGGGTGTTTTGTCAATGTCGTAAGAGTTGATTAGAGGGACTAGCGGTTTGTGGTCAGTTTCCAGACTAAATTTCTCCAAACCCACTAGATAGCGCTGGAAGCGCTCACAGGCCCAAACACTCGCACACTCACCCAAACAAACTCTCGCTAACTAACTCACACTAACTCATATAATGTAAATGTTTTGTAAATGTTTATGTCATGAGATGCAGGACATATGCAGGACACATCAATGATGGTACAACTCTATTTTATTGCAGAGCATAGCAATACACATCTAGTCAGGTTGATTGTACTAAACTAACTGCGACACAGACACCGGACCTAAGCCCCACCCACAAACTAGTGACATCACATCCTGCTCTCATCACATCTTCCCCTTTTTCAAAGGCGAAGCATACATTTGCATATAACAAATAAATTACATCCTGACTTGGACATCGGGGTAGACTACCCTAGTCCACAGTGACCATGGGATTATTCTGCCCATACTTCCGGTCACTGTTCTAGCTAAAGTCAGTCCCTATATCGGCCCGGAAGTTTCACCACTCTTCCGCTTGATGTAACTTTGCATGAACTGTCCTCTGATACAGAAGATGGTGAACAAGAGTCCGCTGGAGGCAAAGATATATCCCCGTTGTGGTCTTGCTGAGGGGAAGGCACCTCTCTTAGAACAGGGGATCCCACCGGCGGTGGTACTGAGGCATCCAGTTCCAGACTCTCAGGTACAGACTGAAGATGTCTTCGGTTACGGCGTGTAACCGTCCCTCCCTCCGTAAGGACTGTATAAGACCTTGGTTCTGGAGAGCGGCCAACTACCGTAGCAGGCGTCTTCCATTTCTTCTCATCATCCAGTTTAATTCTGACACTTTGGCCCGCTTTCAGTTCCTGTAAGGGCCTGACAGAATGTCTCCTGTCGTAGAAGAAACGATAACCCTTTTTGGCCTCTTCATCCCTCCTAAGGACTTCGTCCCGAGGAACAGGGCAAGGCGGCTTGAAGACACCCACTGAGGGTAAAGTGGTGCAAATCTGGCGTCCTAGAATCAGCTGTGCCGGGCTAAACCCGGTGGCTTGAATGGGCATCGCCCTGTATGACAAGAGGGCTAGGTACTGCTCAGATTGCTTTAGAATGAATTTTGTTGTTCGAACTGCCCTTTCAGCCATTCCGTTGGCCTGCAGATAATGTGGACTTGACGTGGAATGTACAAAATCATACTCCCTGCTGAAAGCACTGAACTCTGTAGAAGCGAAATGCATACCATTATCACTCACTAGCTCCATTGGAATGCCCCAGCGGGCGAACAAGCTCTTCAGGCGAATGATAACGGCCTGACTTGTGATATCATTCAGGGGTGCAATCTCCAAATATCTGGAATAGTAGTCGATCACAACAAGGAACTTTTTCCCGTGCAGTTCGCACAAATCAGCAGCTATTTTCTGCCATGGCCCCGCAGGCAGCGGAGTAGACATCAAGGGCTCCCTTCTCTGAGTAGGCCGGCGTTCCCAGCAAAAGGCTGATCCCAGGCCACCACACAGCTGTAGCTGCCCTTTCTCTGCACTTTGTAATGCCTAAGTGGCCATTGTGAATCCTGTCTAACATCTCCTTCCTCATGCTGACAGGAATTACAATGCGGTCTTGGAACAGCACCAACCCCTCCAGCTCCGTGAGCTGCGACCTCTCTGGCTGGTAAGCATTTAAAGACATCCAGGCTGCCCGGCTCTCGGGCCAGCCTTCTTTTATGTACCTTATAATTTCTTGCAGATCTGTGTCCAAATATGTCTCTTTCTTTATCTCTTCCAGTTTCCTTGAAGAAATGGACTTAGAGGCCAGAACTGAATCAACATACACTTTCACATCCGATTCTGTGGAGGATTCTTCAGCAGCAGCCAGCGGGAGCCTAGATAGTGTATCCGCCACAACCAGTTGTTTCCCCGGCACATGCACTGCCTGAACATTGAACCTGAGCAGTCTCATTAAAAGTCTCTGGCATCTCAAGGGTGTTTTGTCAATGTCATAAGAGTTGATTAGAGGGACTAGCGGTTTGTGGTCAGTTTCCAGACTAAATTTCTCCAAACCCACTAGATAGCGCTGGAAGCGCTCACAGGCCCAAACACTCGCACACTCCCCCAAACAAACTCTCGCTAACTAACTCACACTAACTCATATAATGTATAAAAAAGGGTAATTGCGTTAGTCATATCCTTAAATAATTTTTGCATGTGAATGGGTTATGAGGTTGATGTAAAGAGATTAAATAAGCTGTGGAGGATTCTTCAGCAGCAGCCAGCGGGAGCCTAGATAGTGTATCCGCCACAACCAGTTGTTTCCCCGGCACATGCACTGCCTGAACATTGAACCTGAGCAGTCTCATTAAAAGTCTCTGGCATCTCAAGGGTGTTTTGTCAATGTCATAAGAGTTGATTAGAGGGACTAGCGGTTTGTGGTCAGTTTCCAGACTAAATTTCTCCAAACCCACTAGATAGCGCTGGAAGCGCTCACAGGCCCAAACACTCGCACACTCACCCAAACAAACTCTCGCTAATTAACTCACACTAACTCATATAATGTAAATGTTTTGTAAATGTTTATGTCATGAGATGCAGGACATATGCAGGACACAGCAATGATGGTACAACTCTATTTTATTGCAGAGCATAGCAATACACATCTAGTCAGGTTGATTGTACTAAACTAACTGCGACACAGACACCGGACCTAAGCCCCACCCACAAACTAGTGACATCACATCCTGCTCTCATCACATCTTCCCCTTTTTCAAAGGCGAAGCATACATTTGCATATAACAAATAAATTACATCCTGACTTGGACATCGGGGTAGACTACCCTAGTCCACAGTGACCATGGGATCATTCTGCCCATACTTCCGGTCACTGTTCTAGCTAAAGTCAGTCCCTATATCGGCCCGGAAGTTTCACCACTCTTCCGCTTGATGTAACTTTGCATGAACTGTCCTCTGATACAGAAGATGGTGAACAAGAGTCCGCTGGAGGCAAAGATATATCCCCGTTGTGGTCTTGCTGAGGGGAAGGCACCTCTCTTAGAACAGGGGATCCCACCGGCGGTGGTACTGAGGCATCCAGTTCCAGACTCTCAGGTACAGACTGAAGATGTCTTCGGTTACGGCGTGTAACCGTCCCTCCCTCCGTAAGGACTGTATAAGACCTTGGTTCTGGAGAGCGGCCAACTACCGTAGCAGGCGTCTTCCATTTCTTCTCATCATCCAGTTTAATTCTGACACTTTGGCCCGCTTTCAGTTCCTGTAAGGGCCTGACAGAATGTCTCCTGTCGTAGAAGAAACGATAACCCTTTTTGGCCTCTTCATCCCTCCTAAGGACTTCGTCCCGAGGAACAGGGCAAGGCGGCTTGAAGACACCCACTGAGGGTAAAGTGGTGCAAATCTGGCGTCCTAGAATCAGCTGTGCCGGGCTAAACCCGGTGGCTTGAATGGGCATCGCCCTGTATGACAAGAGGGCTAGGTACGGCTCAGATTGCTTTAGAATGAATTTTGTTGTTCGAACTGCCCTTTCAGCCATTCCGTTGGCCTGCAGATAATGTGGACTTGACGTGGAATGTACAAAATCATACTCCCTGCTGAAAGCACTGAACTCTGTAGAAGCGAAATGCATACCATTATCACTCACTAGCTCCATTGGAATGCCCCAGCGGGCGAACAAGCTCTTCAGGCGAATGATAACGGCCTGACTTGTGATATCATTCAGGGGTGCAATCTCCAAATATCTGGAATAGTAGTCGATCACAACAAGGAACTTTTTCCCGTGCAGTTTGCACAAATCAGCAGCTATTTTCTGCCATGGCCCCGCAGGCAGCGGAGTAGACATCAAGGGCTCCCTTCTCTGAGTAGGCCTGCGTTCCCAGCAAAAGGCTGATCCCAGGCCATCACACAGCTGTAGCTGCCCTTTCTCTGCACTTTGTAATGCCTAAGTGGCCATTGTGAATCCTGTCTAACATCTCCTTCCTCATGCTGACAGGAATTACAATGCGGTCTTGGAACAGCACCAACCCCTCCAGCTCCGTGAGCTGCGACCTCTCTGGCTGGTAAGCATTTAAAGACATCCAGGCTGCCCGGCTCTCGGGCCAGCCTTCTTTTATGTACCTTATAACTTCTTGCAGATCTGTGTCCAAATATGTCTCTTTCTTTATCTCTTCCAGTTTCCTTGAAGAAATGGACTTAGAGGCCAGAACTGAATCAACATACACTTTCACATCCGATTCTGTGGAGGATTCTTCAGCAGCAGCCAGCGGGAGCCTGGATAGTGTATCCGCCACAACCAGTTGTTTCCCCGGCACATGCACTGCCTGAACATTGAACCTGAGCAGTCTCATTAAAGTCTCTGGCATCTCAAGGGTGTTTTGTCAATGTCATAAGAGTTGATTAGAGGGACTAGCGGTTTGTGGTCAGTTTCCAGACTAAATTTCTCCAAACCCACTAGATAGCGCTGGAAGCGCTCACAGGCCCAAACTGCAGCCAGGCACTCTTTCTCAATTCGAGCGTATTTTGACTCCGCAGCCTTCAGTGTGCGGGAACAGTAGGCGATGGGCTGTAGTTTATTTTCGTTCAGCTGCAGGAGTGCAGCCCCCAACCCATAACTGCTTGCATCGGCACTAACCACAATCTTTTTTGAAGGGTCGTAGAACCCCAGCAGGGACTTGGCATGCAGGAAAGCTTTTTCTTGTGAAGGTCCCCAGACCCAGGCAACGTCTTTCTTAAGCAACTCTGTGATAGGGTGTAAAACTGTTGATAAATCTGGAAGAAACTTGCCCACGTAATTTACAAGGCCCAATATCTGTCTCAGCTCATGTACATCAGAAGGACTTTTCTGTTCAATAGCACGAATTTTCTCGGGGTCTGGCTTGATGCCATCCCCGTTGATGATATGCCCAAAGTAGCATAATTCAGTTTTCCTAAAATGCCATTTTTCTTTATTCAGCTTCAGCCTAGACTCTTTGATAGCCTGTAGCACACAACTCAAACGCTGATCATGCTCCTCCACTGTAGACCCATACACTAGAATGTCGTCCATGACGACCGCTGTGCCCACGTGGTCACTCAGGAGAGAACTCATTTCCCTTTGAAAGATTTCAGGAGCGGAGGATATCCCAAAGGGGAGTCTGCAGAAGCAGAACCGACCTACCGGTGTGATAAAGGTAGTCAGTTTGCGGCACTTTGGATCCAGGGGGATCTGCCAAAAGCCGCTAGAAGCGTCTAATGTGGAAAAGAACTTCGCCCCAGCCAACTTCGGAGCTATATCTTCTAATGTCGGCAGCACAAATCTCTCTCTCTTCACTGCCTCATTCAACCATTTCAGGTCCACGCAGATGCGCACCTTTCCGTTTTTCTTTGCAACTGGAACAATGGGGGCACACCAATCAGTCGCTTCAACAACCTCTTCAATAACCCCCATAGACTTCATGCGCATAAGCTCTTTCTCCATTTGAGGCATGAGCGGGAATGGAATTCTACGAGGAGTAGAAATACTGTATGGGACTGCGTCACTTTTAAGTGCTATACGGACTAGTTTGCAATTCAGTAGGCCCAACTCGCCAAACATATCTTCGGAAATCTCATTCACTCTGGCCACGAGGCCCAAGTCACAGGCTGCTTTTCTGCTCAATAAATTGTTAACACACTGACCTCGAATCACATGCACCCACATGGTGAACTTTTTTCTCACAGCTGGCAAGAAATTTCCCCGCACAATCAATGCGGCCACCAGGACTATGGACATTTGTAGTAACCTTCGCCAGCTGGGGCTGTCGAGGCAGTTTCATAAATTCAGCAAAAGACATTACAGTGATATCTGCTCCTGTGTCAATCTTAAAATCAACTTTGTCTCCCATTACAGTAAAAGTAACTTTCCAATCTTCCTCTGAGCTTGGCCGTTCCACAACGGACCCCACAAAAGACACTTCCTGACCCTCCTGGTCACCGTCCACCTGCATGCATCTCCTTAATGTATTCAGTTCTACACACCACTTAAAAATGGCCCATTCTGTTACATTTTCTGCATCTTTTATCCCTGGCCGGGCATATAACACTCTGATCATGGGCACGGTAGCACCGCGTGCATCGGGCATGTTGCGCCCATCCATTTCTAGGCCTTTCCGGTACTTTAGATCTACCGCTCACACTGTGCCTTTCACTAGCATTTTTCCTAGACTGTTGCACTTCATCCACAATACTCTCAGACCTCAGATCAGCACTTTGCTTTTTCACCAGTTCACTCTGGCGGGCCATCCTAATAGCCCCATCTAATGTTAAATCAGGCTCTAACTGCAGCTTCAGTGAGACTTCAGCATCTGCAATCCCAATAACTATTCTGTCTCTGATTTGCTCTTCTTTAGCAACACCAAACTCACAGAATTCAGCTAGTTCATACAGGCTGCGCACAAATGACTCCACAGATTCTCCCACACGCTGATTACATTTGTGAAAACAAGCTCTCTCATGAATCACATTTCTTTTGGGCACAAAGTGGGCACTGAGTTTATCCATAACTATATCAAAGTTAAATTCTTCCCCTTCTTGGAAAGTAAAAGCATTGAACACTGGCTCCACATCTTTCCCTATAGAGTATAAAAGAGAATTAACTTGTACTTCACCACTCTCCTTGTTCAGTTTGGATGCAATCCTGAAGCGCTGAAACCGCTGACGCCATGTGGGCCAAGCTGCAGGCTGAGAGAAGTCAAAAGGCTCAGGTGGGGTAAACTTTGACGTTGCAATCGATCAGGAACAGAAGCGCAGTCCAGAACTTCTGACACCATGTCATGAGATGCAGGACACAGCAATGATGGTACAACTCTATTTTATTGCAGAGCATAGCAATACACATCTAGTCAGGTTGATTGTACTAAACTAACTGCAACACAGACACCGGACCTAAGCCCCGCCCACAAACTAGTGACATCACATCCTGCTCTCATCACAGTTTATTTGTACTAATGTTTCGTAATCTGCAATGCAAATTTTTTTTTTGTTTCAGTGTGCAATTCTTTTTGCATGTTGTTTTGTTCCGTGTTGCAAGATCTCAACGTATTTTCCTATCCCTCGTTTAGTGTAAATTATGTCTACTTTTTTAATAACGATTATGAATGTGGAATGCGTATTTGCTATTGTTGTTTGTACATTTGAGCTGAGTGTTTTTGTTGTCCATTATGTAGTATCAGTAATATGACAGAGCAGTGTGTATTTCTCGCAAGATCGAGTGTTAGAAGAAAAATCTGTGTTTTGTTCATTTAGCATTGATCTCTATGGGGGAATTACGCTTGGTAAATAAACGCGGTAATCGTGTTACCGCAACACGTTACAAGGTTGTTTTCAGACTGGTAATACCTACGTTATTAAAGATACGCAATGGAAATAACGTATACGATATTAACAAGCAGTCATAACGCAAAACTCCTAATCTGGCTGAAGATGTTTAGTTGTTATTAAAATATTTAGACTAAGCTAATATGAGTGCAACTCTCGGCAGAGCCCTCTACCCACTTGATCCCTATAAATGTTACCTTGCATATCATGCCTATGTTTATAGCGCTGCAGTATCTGTTGGTGCTCTAGAAATGACTGATAATAATAATAATAATGTTATTCTGTAGCAATACAACAGAACTGTCTATTAATTACAAGGTGTTTAGTACCCCTTTAAGATTATTCTTCACTGTCTGTTTTGCATTTGAAACTGCATCTAAATGTTTATTTTCTAATGCAGGTAAAATTGTCAGATACTATAGTGTAGGACATTTATTTACTTTTGTCCTTGCCTGTCCAATTCTGTCCTTGCGTTTTTTCAAAGTTCAAGAGCAGTTAAAATGGAAATTTTGATGGTGGTTTGCATATTATGCACAAGATATAAGGGATGTAGGAATATATTTTCTTTGAGTGAGAATTCTTTGAGTGGTAAATTCCACAGAACCATTCTGATAAGGCCACAGGGGTGTATTGTTAGGAAAGCGGGTTAGTGAAATTGTTTGTTGAATGTAAACTGTTTGCTTTTCTAAATAGATTAGATATATAGATTTTACTAGAGTTAAAAGGAAATTAAACTGTGCTCCTTTAGTAAAAACAAATATGGCAAATCAAAATAAATAGAATAAGATACAGATTTTGTTAAAAAACAACAACAAAAAACAGCAACTTACATATTTTCTTGCAAAATGAGCACTTAGGATTTCTCATTGTAGCTACTACCTTACCGAGATGAGAGACCAGACATGTTTGCATTCTGACTCTACTGAGGATGGGCAAAACAGACTTACTATTTATCTTGCATTCACTAAACACTAAAGACAGATTGCAAGTGGTGAGCTCTAACTGCACTCAAAGTAAAAAACGAGAGCTATGTCCACACAAAAGTGTGGACATAGGCTTACCTGCGTCAATTACATTGTATATTCCACACTCTCTATGCATAGGTACGCAGGCAAGCTTATGTCCACACTTTTGTCATTATTATTATTCCCCTTTTTTTCTTTTTTTTCTTTCTTCTTTTTTGACTATTATATATTTTCCTGTATACCTAATTTTGTATCTTTATACATATTGATTCTATGTTGATATATAACTTTATGTCAGTATATGCATTGGGGCCTATCTATCAAGCTCCGAATGGAGTTTGAGGGCCCGTGCTTCTGGCGACCCTGCAGGCTCACCAGAAACAGCAGTTATGAAGCAGCGGTCACAAAGACCGCTGCTCCATAACCCTGTCTGCCTGCTCTAATGAGGCGGACAGGAATCGCCGGAATTCAACCGAGACGGACAGGAATCGCCAGAATTCAAAGGTGGATTATTTTACCTCCCTGCCAGAATCCACCTGGATGCAGCGTAGGCAAACCTAAAGCCTTAAAAAAAAATATCCAACCGCCCGCAAGAAATAAATAAAAAACATGTAACCACCCGCACGAAGTATGACAAAAAAAAACTACCCACCCGCACAAAATATAACAAAAAAACCCTAACCTCCTGCATGAAGTACTAAAACACCTAAACCGCAAAGCCCCACATTGAAAAATAATAAATAAATTAACCCCTAATCCGCAAATAACATAATTAAAATATTAACCCCTTAACCGCCAACCCCTTACGTTGCAATAAACCTAACTAACCTATTAACCCCTAAACCGACAAACCCACACATCGCAATAAACCTAATTGACCCATTAACCTGTAAACCGCCTACCCCCAACATCGCAATAAACCTAATTAACCTATTAACCCCTAAACCCCACATCGCAATAAACCTAATTAACCTATTAACTCTCAAATTGCCAACCCCCCCAACACAAATAACTAATTTGATTACTAAGCCACCTAACCTAACACCCCCTAAATTAACCCCAATACTAAGTTACACTTATATAAAACCTAACATTAAATTACAAAAAAATAATCTAAAATAACAAAAAACAAAAAGCTCTAAAATTACAGAAAAAAATAAATAAAATTATCAAAAATTAAAAAATTAAACCTAATCCCTATGAAAATAAAAAAGCCCCCCAAAATAAAAACACCCCTAAACTAAACTACCAATAGGCCTTAAAAGGGCCTTTTGTAGGGCATTACCCTAAGTTAAACAGTTGTTTTACATTTAAAAATTACTAAATCCCCCACCCACCAAAAAAAACTAACACTAAAAAAACCTAAAGTACCCATTGCCCCTAAAGGGGCATTTGTATGAGCATTGCCCTTAAAAGGCATTCAGCTCTTTTACTGCCCTTAAAAGGGCAATCAGCTCTTTTCCAGCCCATTAAATCCCTAATCTTAAAAATAAAATAAAAACCAAAAATAAAAAATATCATAACACTAAGTCCCAAATAGGTAGTCACCGTTCCTAAAGTCCGGCGGAGGTCTTCTTTCAGGCGGCTCCATCATCTTTTATCTTCATCCAGAGCAAAAGCAGGTGCGGAGCTGGCTTCCCCGATGTGTGGATGTGCGGCAGTCCTCAATGGCGGCGGTCCTCAGCGGCGGTCCTCAGCGGCATGGAGGCTCCTCTTCATGCGATTGTCCGTCGCACACTGAAGATTGAATGCAAGGTACCCCATATTTATTGAAATTTTGAAATCAGTCAATAGGATGAGAACTACTGAAATCTTATTGGCTGATTTGTACAGTCAATAGGGTTTTAGTAGCTCTAATCCTATTGGCTGATTTCCAAATTTCAGCCAATAGGAATGCAAGGTACCCCAAATTGATTGTGGTACCTTGCATTTAATCTTTAGTGTATGACAGACAACTGATGAGGAGGAGCCTCCATGCTGCCGAGGACCGCCGCCGTTGAGGACCGCTGCTGAGGATCCACGCGTCGGGGAAGACAGCTTCACACCGCCTTCGCTCCCGATGAAGATAGAAGATGATGGAGCCGCCTGGGAAAAGACCTTCTCTGCTGGACTTCAAGAACGGTGAGTACCTATTTGGGGCTTAGTGTTATGATTTTTTTTTATTTTTTTTATTTTTAAGATTAGGGATTTAATGGGCTGTAAAAGAGCTGAATGCCCTTTTAAGGGCAATAACCATACAAATGCCCCTTATGGGGCAATGGGTAGTTTAGGTTTTTTTAGTGTTAGTTTTTTTTTATTTTGGGAGGGTTTGGTGGGTGAGGGGTTTTACTGTTAGGGGGATTTAGTAATTTTTAAATGTAAAAGAGCTGTTTAGCTTAGGGCAATGTCCTACAAAAGCCCTATAGGGCTATGGGTAGTTTAGTACTAGATTAGGGGGTGTTTTATTTTGAGGGTGATTTTTTATTTTTATAGGGGTATTAGTTTAGGTTTAATTTTTTTATTTTGGATAGCTTTGTTTATTTTTTTCTGTAATTTTATTTTTAATTTATTGTAATTTTAGCTTTGGGGGTTGTAGTTTTTTTTTTTAAATAGACTGCCCTCTGGGCAGGCTTATCGCCTAGTTTATATATCTATATATATATATATATATACTGTATATATATATATATATATATATATCCAAAAGAGGCAGAGCGCAAAAAAAAGTGCAAAGAGGACTCCTTAATAGATAAAATAAATCCAACTTTATTCAAACTTGTACACAGAGTAAAAACATAACAGCTACCAGGGCTGTGTAAAGCACAGGTGATAAAAACAAACACGTCTGCTGATCAGGACCTCACGCAGCCCTGGTAGCTGTTATGTTTTTACTCCGTGTACAAGTTTAAATAAAGTTTGATTTATTTTATCTATTAAGGAGTCCTCTTGTGCTTTTTTTGCGCTCTGCCTCTTTTGGATCTGTAACTAATTTTGACCCGGCTCAAAGACCGGGTACTGAGCGCTCTCAGCTGCAGGTCTCCTCCTATCAACTACTTCCACTGTTTACAGCATGCCGCAACATAGGAAGACAGGTACTGTTTTCAATTTTCAATTATTCAAGTGTGGTCCAGTTGAGCGCTGTTACCTTTTGTTTTTGTTTGCATATATATATATATATATATATATATATATATATATATATATATATATATAAAGCATTCAGGCAATAACTCAGATTTCACCTGCATGAAATAAATGTACCTGTGATAAAAATAAAAAATTGTTGTAGACTTAGGCCTAGATTTAGAGTTCGGCGGTAGCCGTCAAAACCAGCGTTAGAGGCTCCTAACGCTGGTTTTGGCCGCCCGCTGGTATTTGGAGTCAGTGATTAAAGGGTCTAACGCTCACTTTACAGCCGCGACTTTTCCATACCGCAGATCCCCCTACGCCATTTGCGTAGCCTATCTTTTCAATGGGATCTTTCTAGCGCTGGTATTTAGAGTCGTTTCTGCAGTGAGCGTTAGAGCTCTAACGACAAGATTCCAGCCGCCTGAAAAAAGCAGGAGTTAAGAGCTTTCTGGCTAACGCCGGTTTATAAAGCTCTTAACTACTGTACCCTAAAGTACACTAACACCCATAAACTACCTATGTACCCCTAAACCGAGGTCCCCCCACATCGCCGCCACTCGATTAAAATTTTTAACCCCTAATCTGCCGACCGCCACCTACGTTATACTTATGTACCCCTAATCTGCTGCCCCTAACCCCGCCGACCCCTATATTATATTTATTAACCCCTAACTTGCCCCCCACAACGTCGCCGCAAGCTACTTAAAATAATTAACCCCTAATCTTCCGACCGCAAATCGCCGCCACCTACGTTATCCCTATGTACCCCTAATCTGCTGCCCCTAACATCGCCGACCCCTATGTTATATTTATTAACCCCTAATCTGCCCCCCACAACGTCGCCGACACCTACCTACACTTATTAACCCCTAATCTGCCGAGCGGACCTGAGCGCTACTATAATAAAGTTATTAACCCCTAATCCGCCTCACTAACCCTATCATAAATAGTATTAACCCCTAATCTGCCCTCCCTAACATCGCCGACACCTACCTTCAATTATTAACCCCTAATCTGCCGACCGGAGCTCACCGCTATTCTAATAAATGTATTAACCCCTAAAGCTAAGTCTAACCCTAACACTAACACCCCCCTAAGTTAAATATAATTTTTATCTAACGAAATAAATTAACTCTTATTAAATAAATGATTCCTATTTAAAGCTAAATACTTACCTGTAAAATAAATCCTAATATAGCTACAATATAAATTACATTTATATTATAGCTATTTTAGGATTAATATTTATTTTACAGGTAACTTTGTATTTATTTTAACCAGGTACAATAGCTATTAAATAGTTAAGAACTATTTAATAGTTACCTAGTTAAAATAATTACAAATTTACCTGTAAAATAAATCCTAACCTAAGATACAATTAAACCTAACACTACCCTATCAATAAAATAATTAAATAAACTACCTACAATTACCTACAATTAACCTAACACTACACTATCAATAAATTAATTAAACACAATTGCTACAAATAAATACAATTAAATAAACTATCTAAAGTACAAAAAATAAAAAAGAACTAAGTTACAGAAAATAAAAAAATATTTACAAACATAAGAAAAATATTACAACAATTTTAAACTAATTACACCTACTCTAAGCCCCCTAATAAAATAACAAAGACCCCCAAAATAAAAAATTCCCTACCCTATTCTAAAATACAAATATTACAAGCTCTTTTACCTTACCAGCCCTGAACAGGGCCCTTTGCGGGGCATGCCCCAAGAATTTCAGCTCTTTTGCCTGTAAAAAAAAACATACAATACCCCCCCCCCAACATTACAACCCACCACCCACATACCCCTAATCTAACCCAAACCCCCTTAAATAAACCTAACACTAATCCCCTGAAGATCTTCCTACCTTGTCTTCACCATCCAGGTATCACCGATCCGTCCTGGCTCCAAGATCTTCATCCAACCCAAGCGGGGGTTGGCGATCCATAATCCGGTGCTCCAAAGTCTTCCTCCTATCCGGCAAGAAGAGGACATCCGGACCGGCAAACATCTTCTCCAAGCGGCATCTTCTATGTTCTTCCATCCGATGACGACCGGCTCCATCTTGAAGACCTCCAGCGCGGATCCATCCTCTTCTTCCGACGACTAGACGACGAATGACGGTTCCTTTAAGGGACGTCATCCAAGATGGCGTCCCTCGAATTCCGATTGGCTGATAGGATTCTATCAGCCAATCGGAATTAAGGTAGGAATATTCTGATTGGCTGATGGAATCAGCCAATCAGAATCAAGTTCAATCCGATTGGCTGATCCAATCAGCCAATCAGATTGAGCTCGCATTCTATTGGCTGATCGGAACAGCCAATAGAATGCGAGCTCAATCTGATTGGCTGATTGGATCAGCCAATCGGATTGAACTTGATTCTGATTGGCTGATTCCATCAGCCAATCAGAATATTCCTACCTTAATTCCGATTGGCTGATAGAATCCTATCAGCCAATCGGAATTCGAGGGACGCCATCTTGGATGACGTCCCTTAAAGGAACCGTCATTCGTCGTCTAGTCGTCGGAAGAAGAGGATGGATCCGCGCTGGAGGTCTTCAAGATGGAGCCGGTCGTCATCGGATGGAAGAACATAGAAGATGCCGCTTGGAGAAGATGTTTGCCGGTCCGGATGTCCTCTTCTTGCCGGATAGGAGGAAGACTTTGGAGCACCGGATTATGGATCGCCAACCCCCGCTTGGGTTGGATGAAGATCTTGGAGCCAGGACGGATCGGTGATACCTGGATGGTGAAGACAAGGTAGGAAGATCTTCAGGGGATTAGTGTTAGGTTTATTTAAGGGGGTTTGGGTTAGATTAGGGGTATGGGGGTGGTGGGTTGTACTGTTGGGGGGGGGGTATTGTATGTTTTTTTTTACAGGCAAAAGAGCTGAAATTCTTGGGGCATGCCCCGCAAAGGGCCCTGTTCAGGGCTGGTAAGGTAAAAGAGCTTGTAATATTTGTATTTTAGAATAGGGTAGGGAATTTTTTATTTTGGGGGTCTTTGTTATTTTATTAGGGGGCTTAGAGTAGGTGTAATTAGTTTAAAATTGTTGTAATATTTTTCTTATGTTTGTAAATATTTTTTTATTTTCTGTAACTTAGTTCTTTTTTATTTTTTGTACTTTAGATAGTTTATTTAATTGTATTTATTTGTAGCAATTGTGTTTAATTAATTTATTGATAGTGTAGTGTTAGGTTAATTGTAGGTAATTGTAGGTAGTTTATTTAATTATTTTATTGATAGGGTAGTGTTAGGTTTAATTATATCTTAGGTTAGGATTTATTTTACAGGTAAATTTGTAATTATTTTAACTAGGTAACTATTAAATAGTTCTTAACTATTTAATAGCTATTGTACCTGGTTAAAATAAATACAAAGTTACCTGTAAAATAAATATTAATCCTAAAATAGCTATAATATAAATGTAATTTATATTGTAGCTATATTAGGATTTATTTTACAGGTAAGTATTTAGCTTTAAATAGGAATCATTTATTTAATAAGAGTTAATTTATTTCGTTAGATAAAAATTATATTTAACTTAGGGGGGTGTTAGTGTTAGGGTTAGACTTAGCTTTAGGGGTTAATACATTTATTAGAATAGCGGTGAGCTCCGGTCGGCAGATTAGGGGTTAATAATTGAAGGTAGGTGTCGGCGATGTTAGGGAGGGCAGATTAGGGGTTAATACTATTTATGATAGGGTTAGTGAGGCGGATTAGGGGTTAATAACTTTATTATAGTAGCGCTCAGGTCCGCTCGGCAGATTAGGGGTTAATAAGTGTAGGTAGGTGTTGGCGACGTTGTGGGGGGCAGATTAGGGGTTAATAAATATAACATAGGGGTCGGCGATGTTAGGGCAGCAGATTAGGGGTACATAGGGATAACGTAGGTGGCGGCGGTTTACGGAGCGGCAGATTAGGGGTTAAAAGTGTAATGCAGGGGTCAGCGATAGCGGGGGCGGCAGATTAGGGGTTAATAAGTGTAAGGTTAGGGGTGTTTAGACTCGGGGTACATGTTAGAGTGTTAGGTGCAGACGTAGGAAGTGTTTCCCCATAGGAAACAATGGGGCTGCGTTAGGAGCTGAACGCTGCTTTTTTGCAGGTGTTAGGTTTTTTTTCAGCTCAAACAGCCCCATTGTTTCCTATGGGAGAATCGTGCACGAGCACGTTTTTGAGGCCGGCCGCGTCCGTAAGCAACTCTGGTATCGAGAGTTGCATTTGCGCTAAATATGCTCTACGCTCCTTTTTTGGAGCCTAACGCAGCATTTGTTTGAACTCTCGATACCAGAGTTAAATTTATGGTGCGGCCAGAAAAAAACCCGCGGAGCGTTAACAGCCCTTTTACCGCCAAACTCCAAATCTAGCCGTTAGGAAGTTAAGGATAATTGCAAGTTTGCAAGTTCCCCCACGTGAACACAATAATCAGTTTCACTTTTGAATACTCAATATATAAACATTTTAAGGAAGATATAGGTGTGAAGGGACATTTACAGGAGTGGACAGTGTAAGGGATGCACATTGACATGAAGGTCTCTGAGACAGTAGTGAGTTGCTGAGCAATGGCCCAGAATGTTTAGAATGTACTATGGCATTAAGTAATTTGGCAGAAAATAAATTATGGAGTACCATGAATTCAATCTTCAGTGTGTGGTGGATGATTGCATGAAGAGGAACCTCCATGCCTTCGTCGAAGACCGCCGCCGCCGAGAAGCGCCACCACCACAGATGACAGCTGCCGAGGATCGCCACTTCTGAGAAGACCACTCCGGACCTTCGCTCCGCGCCACCTTCGCTGTGGATGAAGATGATGGACCCGCCTGGAAGAAGACCTCCGCCGGACTTTTGAAACCATGAGTACCTATTTGGGGCTTTAGTGTTAGTTAGTTTTTTTAAAACAGCTGCAGGAGCAGGATGAAATGCAACAACATACCCTCCTTCTCATATTCATCCCCCAGTTCAAGTCACAGTGAGCCAGTGCCATTGGGATCGATGTTCCAGTGATTCAGCGCAATTGGACTCCAGTGCTATCGGGAAGTGGTGTACTTCACTGTACCAGCCAGCTGGTTTGCTGCAGAATACCAGCCTGCCTCTACTGGCACAACAGAGTGCCATCTCTCTTGTGAGTACCCTGTGTTTGTCCATATCTGGATTTTTGGGTTCTTATTGATCTACACATGTGGCGCCTTTGTTTTTGTCTTTGTCTCATTATTTGGGGCTTTAGTGTTATTTTTTTTTTAAAACAAAAATTTGGGGTTTTGGTTTTTTAGATTAGGTTTTATTTGGGCAAATCATAAAAGAGCTGAATGCCCTTTTAAGGGCAGTAAAAAAGAGCTGAATGCCATTTTAAGGCCAATGCCCATACAAATGCCCCTTTAGGGGCAATGGGTAGTTTAGGTTTATTAGTGTTAGTTTTTTTTGGGGGGGGGGTTTGGTGGTTGGGGGGTTTTACTGTTAGGGGGGACTTTGTTTATTTGTAATGTAAAAGAGCTGATTTCTTTAGGGCAATGCTTTCTGATTTCTTTAGTTTAGCATTAGATTAGGTGTTTTTTATTTTGGGGGGCTTTTTTATTTACATAGGAATTAGATTTAATTTTTTTATTTTGGATAGTGTTGTTTATTATTTTTTGTGATGTTAGCGTTTTTTATTTTCTGTAATTAGATAAATATAATGTATTTTTTTTTATTTTCTATTGTAATTTAGTATTTTTTTTTTAACTGTAATTAAGGGGTTAATTTAAGTGGTGTTAGGTTAGGAGGTTTAGTCATTAAATTAGTTTTTTGCGTTGTGGGGGTTGGCAGATTAGGGGTTAATAATTGTATTAGGTAGTTAGTTTTTTTTCTTAATACTTTGTGCGGGTGGTTAGTTTATTTTTTTTCTTAATACTTTGTGTGGGCAGTTAGCTTTTTTTTTTTTTTCTTAATACTTAGTACGGGTGGTTATTTATTTTTTAAATACTTACGGTGGGCGTTTATTTTTTTTTTAAGACTTATTGTGGGTGGTAATTATTTTTTTTAATACTTATTGCAGGCATTTTTTTTTTTTTTTGTTATGCTCCGTTTGACTTTGCTGCATCCTGGTGGATTCTTTCACCACCCTCCCATTTTCGGAATCCACCCGGATGCAACTTCGCTTTCTTTTGGATACCTCGTGCTGCCAACATTCCTTTGAGGATGCATGCGCAACTGCCAACGGCGATGGATGCGTTACAAACGCGATTATAGTATAGATAATTACACTACTTAAACCATGTATTTAAAGCTACTGTTTGTGTCTATATTGATGTGTGCTATAACTTTGGCAAATTCACAGACAATTGGCTCTTTAGTGAGTTTGCTACATCATTTTGATGTATGCTGGGAAAAAATGATAAGAAAATGGAAAATTACTAGAAAGCATTGCTCAAAAGTTCTGACATTGTTCACAAAAAAAAAAGGTCCAAATTTTTGCTTGGTGCTTATTTATTTGCTTATTGCGTGTATCAGTTATTTGTTTCAAAAATAAATTGTTGCCCTGCTTACCTTCTGAAACAAATTCTAAATACTGCACATTTAATTATTGCTTTATTTGAGAAAAAAGCTGTTTGCTTTTGTATTATCGTAGGCCACCAGGTGGTAGTGCCTCTCTGTCTGTAAAGTGTACGGCAAAGCATTGGTTCCACAGACCAGGGAAAAGAAAGCCTGACATCTTAGCTTATTTTCTGCATGGAGATAAACTTTAAACCATTAACAGTTATAACCTCAAATTTGAAACAGTGTATCTCACATTTTACCATTAGGAGTCACGTACAACTGTATTGTTTGATGATTTGAGTATTTATTTAACGAAAACCAAAAATCTACTACTCATTTAAAATTCATAGTAATTGAGTGCTATTGAATTGTATTTTTATGATGCACTTAATAATTATACTATTCTACTATATTTAAAGAAACTTTAAACTGAAAAGTTGGGCAGTATGTGTTCTAGACTGTTAACAATTCTGCTGGTTGCTATTCTAAGAATCTTAGTTTACAATTAATTTGGTATAATTTTGAAATTATACAGCTGTAGTACACATTTTTGACCCATATGGTCTTCTAAATGTTACATTAAAAATACACCATTTGTTTTATATTCACCTGGACCTGATATTGGTAATATATATGACTCACTAGTACTGATTTCTTTATAGTTTAACTATTTGTGCACTCACTCACTAGACAACTATAATATATAAAACATATACAGGTAACGCACATTAAGATAACAAATTGTTCACAACACAAAGTGTGTTACATATATTTTACATTCCAATGTTCTTCACATAAAATATTTTATTTTTAAATATATATATATATCTGATACATCTGATGATGTTAATGTAAAACATATATCTATACATATATATCTATATGAAAATATATACAGGTATAGGTATATATAGATATATATATAGAGAAATATCTAACTAAAATTAAACTACAATTTCCTGTATGTGAAAAACATTGACATGTGAAATATTCAGTCCTGTCAGGTTATAATGTCAGCGATAAGCGTTATTTAATTTTTTTAAGCACACTCCATTGAAGTCTATGGGGAGAATAAGTTAACGTGGTCACTATGGGGTCCATTTATCATTGTGCAGACGGACATGATCCGCTATAGCGAACCATTTCTGCCGCACATCGATAAATGCCGACAGCATACGCTGTCGGCATTTATCATTGCAGCAGCAGTTCTTGTGAACTGCTGGTGCAATGCCGCCCCCTGCAGATTCAACTGCTAGCAGGGGGTGTCATTTAACACGATCATACTCAGAGCAGGCAGACAGGTTATGGAGCTGTGGGAGCTCGGAGCTTGATAAATAGACCCCTATAAGGTCTTTAGATAACACGTGTCCAATGCACTTATATACATGTCTATATGTGTGTACATATGTATTTATGTGTTTATATGTATATATGTCTTTAAACATCAGAAAAAAGAGTACTGGTTGCTCCGATAAAATGTAACAATTTTATTGATTCTTCATAAAAACAGCAAAAGCATGGAGAAACAAATAGACACGATTGCAGGCGCAGCACCAGGGCTGCGCCTGCAATCGTGTCTATTTGTTTCTCCATGCTTTTGCTGTTTTTATGAAGAATCAATAAAATTGTTACATTTTATCGGAGCAACCAGTACTCTTTTTTCTGATGTTCTCAACTCCAGGCCCACTGGTTTGCTACCGCATTTGAGCTCCTCCAGTCCCTCTTTGTTACTGCCCTACCCCCCAAGTTGCCGCTGTTGCAGACTGACCTGCTCCATATCGGATCTCCTAATCCCTCTGATACGCACACGGAGGTGGATACGGAGGTGAACGCCGACCGAGACGCTGCTCCTCGGAAGTATACACAGACTTGGAACCGGCTACTGATTGCACAGTGACTTCATCACACACCGCTCAGCACGAGCCAGCCGACAGAAGTTCGTTCTCTGAGAGCTGAGGAACCACCAGTTTGAGGTGAGTCTGGCGTATAGATATGACATGCCAGTGTTCCCATTTGACTCCGACGAATCTGCAAATCTATTAAGTGCTGAACTCTGCTTGTACCTAAGTGTGCATATTAAGTGACTATATTTATTTTCACTTTGGGGTATTTGGGCAGTTTCAAAGCGCAACGACTATTGCTGTAATATATACACGCTAGTGTGGTTCACCCGACTGCTTTCCTTCTCCTGTTCATATTGTATATGTCTGTAAATACATATAAATACATAAATACCTATTAAAATACATATAAACGTAAGTATATATATATATATATATATATATATATATGTATATATATATATATATATATATATATATATACACACATATATAGACATGTGTATGTATGTATAAAAAGATAGAAGTGCTCAACCTGGGAACGAACAATAGCATAATAGCTTGTTCTATGGCTAGCTACCACCCTAGAAGCAGCCTCTTTTTGCTCAATATGTGCCTTTCACAGAGAAGAACTTTCCTGTAGCATATCAGTCTGATCCTGACTTCACAGTACAGTCCAGCCCCGAAATACCAGGCAATCCCTCTCTGAACAAGAGAAACAGCAAAACCCCAGACGTACGTTTCGGCCTATTGTGGGCCTCGTCAGTGAGGTGCAGCCATATCCTTCTAGGCACACTGAGCAATGGGTCCACGTCTGGATTCCCGCATCACACTTAGGGAGACTTCCCTAAGTGTCATAATTTGTATAAATAAAAAGAGAGAAGCAAATTATGACACTTAGGGAAGTCTCCCTAAGTGTGATGCGGGAATCCAGACGTGGACCCGTTGCTCATTGTGCCTAGAGGGATATGGCTGCACCTCGCTGACGAGGCCCACAATAGGCCAAAACGTACGTCTGGGGTTTTGCTGTTTCTCTTGTTCAGAGAGGGACTGCCTGGTATTTCGGGGCTGGACTGTACTGTGAAGTCAGGATCAGACTGATATGCTACAGGAAAGTTCTTCTCTGTGAAAGGCACATATTGAGCAAAAAGAGGCTGCTTCTAGGGTGGTAACTAGCCATAGAACAAGCTATTATGCTATTGTTCGTTCCCAGGTTGAGCACTACTCTCTTTTTATTTATGTGTATGTATGTATCTCTAGGTTAAAGCCCTTTGGCTGCCTTTTTTTTAACTTCTGAGTCCTCATATCTTTGACCCCTTATAACTTTTTTTTGCGATATATATATATATAAAAAAAGATTAGATAGTATTATTATGAGTGTCACTGTACTTTGTAATGCATTTTTATGTGTTTTGGGACAGTTTTTATACAAGCATAACAGTTAATTAGAGCTCTGAGGTTGCGAAAACTTGATGCGCGTTAAATTCAATTGCACTCAAGCAAAAGAGTTTACTTCAACTTGTAATACGAGCTCTCCAATTGTAATCTGGCCCAAAATAAGAAAACTTGTGGTAATAGTTTATATATAAACATAAAAACTGACTTATAAAAAAAAATGTATTCATTAATTTTGCATTGCTTAAAATTTCAATCAGTAAATTTGGAAGTACTAAGCAAATTAAACGCCCTATTACCTTCTCTTTGAAAATAATTTCTGCTAATTAATAATCAATCTATGCTTGGAATTTCTAAAATGGATAACATTTTGCATAACTTTAACATGGTCAAGCAAATGCAAGTATTTGAGCAACTTATATGCTTTCTAAATTTTTCCCATTTTCTATTTGAATCCCTCTGTTTTCACAAGATACAGAGGCCCCTATTTAAGAAAGGCAATACGCTCTCCATATTCAGCATTGCACCAGCAGCTCACAAGAGCTGCTGGTGCAACGCCGCCCCCCGGTAAAATTATCTAAAATGACCCTCCAGCACTGCGAGATCTCTACTGAAATTTTTAAGAGGCAGGTTTGACTGAATGTGGGGTCATGTGAAGTGGAAGAAGCCGATAAGTCCCAGCCTGGCATATACAGGAGCCCCTATAATATATGGGCTTGGTGCGGGTGACTTCTTTCCAGTTAGAGGCGGCAGCAGGCAGGAGGAAATAGCAGCCGGCATGTGGACACGTTTGGTGGTGGTGGTGAGGTGAGGCCGGATTCAGGGAAGGAGGCAAAGGCACTAGGTAGGCTAAGGCAGCCAACATCTGCATCTCCCAGACGACTCCCAACTAACTACTGATATGTGCCTCATACATGAGTAGTACAGTACATGCTGTCTACCCTGTGCCCTATACATAAGTAGTACAGTACATGCTGCCTACCTTGTGCCCCATACATGAGAAGTACAGTACATTCTGCTCTTCTGTGCCCATACATGAGTAGTGCAGTACATGCTGTCTAACCTGTGCCCCATACATGGGTAGTACAGTACATGCTGCCTACCCTGTGCCCTATACATGATTAGTACAGTACATACTGTCTACTCTGTGCCCCATACATGAGTAGTACAGTAAATACTGCCTACTCTGTGCCCCATACATGAGTAGTACAGTACATGCTGCCTACCCTGTGCCCCATACATGAGTAGTACAGTACATGCTGCCTACTCTGTGTCCCATACGTGAGTAGTACAGTACATGCTGCCTACTCTGTGCACCATACATGAGTAGTAAAGTACATGCTGCCTACTCTGTGTCCCATACATGAGTAGTACAGTACATGCTGCCTACTCTGTGCACCATACATGAGTAGTACAGTACATGCAGCCTACCCTGTTCTACTAAATATTACATTTCTTTAAAATGGCACCAAACTTTAATGGTGTGGCTTATAACCAGGTACAGCCTATACTCGGAACAATACAATATATAGGGGCATATTTATCAAGCTCCGTATAGAGCTTGAGGCCCCTTGTTTGGCCTGAAGGCTCGCCGGAAACAGAAGTTATCAAGAAGTTATTAAGCAGTGGTCTAAAGACCGCTGCTCCATAACTTGTCCGTCTGCTCTGAGGCGGCGGGCAGAAATCAACCCGATTTAATACGATCAGGTTGATTGACACCCCCTGCTAGCAGCTGATTGGGTGTGAATCTGCAGGGGGCAGCATTGCACCAGCAGTTCAGAAGAACTGCTGGTGCAATGATAAATGCCAACAGCGTATGCTGTCGGCATTTCTCGATGTGCAGGGGACATGATCCGCTATATCGGATCATGTTCGCTCTCACCATAGTAATTAGGCCTCATTGTGTATATATATATATGTTGATTGATATATATATATATATATATATATATATATATATATATATATATATATATAATTTCCCAGATATCAGCACTCACTGTTCCATTAATCGAAATGCGGGGTGCAATCCAGAATATATCCAAAATAAGGCCCAAGAGATGCACTCGCCGTGATACAATTTTTTTTTTAATTAAAGGTGAGTTAACATTTCCGGGGAGTGACCCCCATCTTCAGACTCCTGTGTGTATATATATATATATATATATATATATATATATATATATATATATATATATATATATATATATATATATATATATACACACACAGTATATATGTATGTGTATGTGTGTTTATTGTCCGGGCATATTACACTTTATTGCCCTTCCCTGGAAAAAATTCTGTGTACACCCATGGACATAACTGTACACAACCTGCACTGCTATAAAACAAAAAATTATTTGAATGAAATAATTTATAAATGATAAAAGTTACAAACCAAAGGTCAAGTAAAAATCTATCAGTTTAAGTTATGGTAATATTTTAACTTTCTCAATACAGAATCTGAGTGACAAAATAATAATAATACCATTTTTTTAATAATTCAAAATGACATCAATATTTTTATTTATATACCTGATATTCCTTTGTTTCTTACAATCCTCCACCTGCCCCTCATTACTCTCCCCCCCGTCATTTTAATGTGACATCCAATCAAATTGTTAGCCATAAGTTTTTAATGTGCGGCAGTATAGCAGGGGATACACGAATGCGCTGTAGTGATTGAATCATTTTAGCAGCTCAGCCAATAAGAATAATCCAAGTTTTTTTGCATTCAGCAGAGTATTACGCATGTACGGTAAAGGGCAAAGTGAGTCTCTAAACCTTTTGTTACAGAGCTCATTTTCAGATAGGGCATGAGGAAACACGCTGAGTTCCTTCCTCTATTGAAGCCAAGTAAACAGTGAACCTTGTGATTCTCTATTTACTTGGATGACAAGGCTTTGCGGTAATGCGAATTCATGATTTCTGTGGCCTCAGGAGTGTGCTAGGGTACTATGTGTAGAGCGAGTGGGACCAATCTACACATCCCAAAAAAAAAGAAGAGAAGATATAAGGGCAGAGGGAATTATCATGACGATCAGAATATAAAAATCATTACTTTAAGAAATGTAGGCAATTTTTACTAAACTTTATACAGTGGTTTACTTTAATATGTAATTCTAAAAATGATATGGATGAATATAGGTATTATTGACCATCACTTCAAGTTTCATGTAAAAAACATTCAGCCATTTCAGACGTAGTATCTACTAAAAATCCTAGTTATAAGTCAATGGAATGTTTCTGAAAAAAATTAAATAACTTTAAAACGGCTTGACCAATTAAATTAAAATTTCTGCACAATTATATTCTTTTTGTTTCAAAGTTGCAAACAGAAAATGTGTTCATACTTAAACTATAGCTGCCCTACCAAGCAGCTATAATATTTGTGGCAGTGTTCTGGACATAAACTGGCACTTTGAATGGTGGGCTTTTGGTGCATCACTCCTTTTAATGTGAAATGTTCATCTTAAAATTGTTCAGATCATATTTAAAGGGGCATAAAACAAGTTGGGATAGAGACAAAATAATATAATATGTACTTTAATTATTTTACCTGCAAATTTATACTGCAGTGTCTCAACATTAACCCTTTCTTTTTAGTTTTTGAATAGTAAAGCTGCCCCCACACAACTCCTTTTATGGCTGTATCTATGTTTATTGTTCTTTTGGTAAAATGCAAAAGTGGATAGGGATTATCTGATGGAGCTTGCCTAGAAGCTGTGAACTCAGTTGAAATACAATGCCTGTGTCTAAATACTGAAAAGAGGGATGGAGTTAGCTGCTCCAGGCAGTTTAGCTATGTAATTAATTTTGCTTATTTTTAAAAATTATTTTAAAATACTTGCCAGCAATTTTTAAACAATTTTTTAATGCAAACTATTTTAAATGAATTAGCCCTTTTAGGATATGCACAGATTTCAACTTGTTTTATGGCACTTTAAGCAAACACTAGGGGCTCCATTTATTAAGCTGCAGGTCCCTGTCTAGTGCCTCTTTGGTGTGACTTGCTCATGTTACCCTTCAACTATAAGTGCCAAAGAAGCGGTAGTAAGTTTAATCACTCCAGACTGATCCAACTCTGGTGATTGACAGCCTCTGCTCTAGCACAATTGGTTGCCTCGGTAGCTGAAAGCTCAGGCTGACAGTTTCTCTGCCTTGGAATCTTGTCCACCTGCACTTTCATAATTTGTTCCCTATGAGTCAAATGGAGGGGACAGTAGAAATACAGATATAGATTCTTGTGGCATTGGATTTGACAAAGCTAAACTCCATGTATATATCATGTCACCACAAACTTATCAGTGGAACAAAAGCTAATCTAGCAGTATAGTTTTTATATCAAAATATATTTATTATAGTATATTGGTACTGTATTCATAAATGAAGAATGATCATTTTGTATCATATAAAATATGGAGCTCATGCTCAACATATCTTATTTGAAGAACTTTTGATCCAGTAATTAAATTTTTTTTTAGCTGGAACAAAAAAATGTTTACTTTAAATACCTATATCTGCTTGGGCAAACACATAATTGTCATGTTCAGTATTATTAAACTAAGATTATTTCATTAGAGTTATAAAATAAAAATATATAACAATGGTTCAGATGCAGTATAGATTTTTTACATTGTTTTTATTTCTTCTTTTTTAAATATGTTACAATTAAAATTAAATACACCAAGCCCAAGAAAGTTAAAGTACAAACAAACTTCGGAATTAGAAGTTTTGTTACTGTTTTCAGATCTGAATGTTAAATATGTTAATCTCAGTGAGTTTGCATTTCCAGTAACATTACATTCAAGAATTAGACTGAAATAAAAGGAAAAACTGTAAACTAAAGCTGAGGCATTTTGAAATGAATTTCTAAAAGAATTTACTCGGCTGGAGTTTTCTTTTATGCAATAAAATCCCTTATTTAAATAAATAAATATATATTTAAGTTTTGCACAAAAACAATGGCTGTTCTGGCTTTTCATTTTTTTTGCTGATTCGTGTGCTTATATTTTCATCCTGATCAGTAGGAGGAGAAAAATAATTATTCCTCTTTTCTCCTAGTACAATAATTGGAAAGTTCTTTTGAAGTAAATCATTTTGTTCTTTAACAGTGAATTCAAACAGATAATTTATTGCAGGTATGTAGTGTATTTCTGATATACATAAACCAAGCTCATATTTAATTATTTTTTGCTTTAAATAAATCTCATAGAAACAGCAAGAAATATTTGCATTTAAACTTTTTAAAATGTATTTTCTAAATGTTTTAATTGTTTATGGAGGTTCTAAATTTAACTATATATATATATATATATATATATATGCAGTAAATTACAATGTAAATAAACCTTACAGGGTTTGTTGAAGTAATTTTCTTCCTTGTCATATTAAAGGGACATGATTCACAAATGTTTAAACACTTGAAAGTGATTCAGCATTACTGTAAAATGATGACTAGAAAATATCACCAGAACACCTCTATGTAAAAAAGAAAGATATTTTATCTCAAAATGTCCCGAATGTAAAGGACTTTAAACAGCAAATCAGTATGCCTGTCCTGGGACTTGCAAGGGAGCGTGCCTCATGCACACTCATGTTATTTCCATAATCAGTTTAAGGAAGTTTACTATGAAATCTCAGTAAAACAGTTCATGACCTTAGCACTGCTGATGCTGATTGGATGCTTTTCATTTCTTCCTTCTTTTTTTTTTTTACCTACAGCTGGGCAATAACTGAAAGATAACTTTTTATACAGAACTTACTCTGGTGAGCTGAGGAGATTGTGAGGTAAAATATCTTCCTTTTTTATATAAAGATGTTCAGGTGATATTTTCCTGTCAGCTTTTTACATTTATGCTGCATCACTCAAGTGATTTTGCATATGAGTATTATGTCCCTTTAATCCATTCATCTCTTGCATTAATTGTTTGTCTAGTTTGTTTTAACGTATCTGTATTTTTGCTATGCGTCACTGTATTACCCTTTCTTGTGTAATTTTACTGCTTTATCATAATAATAATTGGTCATGTGTATTAGTTTAATTACGGATACAGATTTGTTAACAAAACACAGATATTTGTTTTGTTTTCACAAAAAGAATATCCAAACAAATGCACCACAAAATATAAGCAATGGTAATCGTATACATAGCGAACATGTAGGTGTTCCATGGTAGTAACCTGTATAACAATAGGGAAACTTCACAGACATTTTCTAATGTTCTAAATAATATCTGCTAGATTAGGTGAACATTTTCACAAATACCCTTTCAGTGGTGAGATGAGCAATTGTAAGAAATATACTGCATTTACTGTGAAACCTACTTTGCATATAAATTATTTGAACAATTAGAAAACAGCAACTATATTTACTAAATATTTACTTAAAATAGCTTAGTTAAATTATTTCTTTGAGTTTCTCAAATCCAATGCTAGACTTTGGCAGGTCAATGATTTTAGCAGTGCTCATTGATGTGGAAGATGCCATCAGCATCACTTCTGTTAGATATAGCCTGAAATGATAACAAAAAGCACAAATTAACATTCTTTGAGGAAAACTAGATAGATAGACAGTCAGACAGACAGACCGATAGATAGGTGATAGATAGATTTGTTGTTCTATATACTGTTATTTTATTTTTTTATTAAGGTGTGTGGAGACAATGTTCCCTACCAGGGAACCTATGTGCCCACATTAAGAACTAATAAGGTAGCATCCACCTTCCACATTTTTTTGTCTGTAATATTTTAATTCTGCCAAATCTGGGGTGGTGGAGTGCTTAAAGGGACATGATACCCAAATGTTGAAACGCTTGAAAGGGATGCAGCATAGCTGTAAAAAGTTGACTAGAAAATATCACCTCAACATCGCTATGCAAAAAAAAAATGTCCTAAGTATTCACACCCCATTGTAAAGGACTTTAAGCAGCAAATCAATATGCAAGGGAATGTGCTTCATGCACACCCATGTTATTTCCCTATTCAGTTTAAGGAAGTTTACTATGAAACCTCATGAGATCACAGTAAAACAGTTCATGACCTCAGCACTGCTGATGCTGATTGGCTGCAGTTCATTTCTTCCTTTTCTCTTTGTTTTTTTTTTTACCTGCAGCTGGGCAGTAACTGAAAGATAACTTTTTACACAGTTTTTACTCTGGTGAGCTGAGGAAATTGTGAGGAAAAATATCTTCCTTTTTTACATAGAGATGTTCAGGTGATATTTTCCTTCACTTTCAATTGATTTATTTAGACATCCCAAACTACAAAAACTAATTTCAGGGAGGTTGCTTCACCCGCTACTGCGCCCCCCCCCCCCCCAGTTATATTGGACACCTTGAAACCCTAAATAAGAGAGACTTATCATTAAAGTAGCTTCCCACTAAAGTCACATTAAAAAAAATTAGCTTTATTTCACAACCACATACAATAAACCTATTTTCCAGTGATCATATGCTTGTTGAATGCTTAAATATTTTAGAATAGGAAGTTTAATTATGTTCAGTAAATTAGGTAGTATTTGTGTTTTATTTTATTAACCCCTTAAGGACCACAATGTACCCTGTATGTCACTGGTCGTTAAGGGTTTTTTCAGGACATAATAGCACAAGTCTAGCAAGAACACGCTATTAATGCCCTCCCTCCAGCAGGCTTTGTGGAATAGAGCAGTCTCAACGCTGGTTGCAAGACCTTGCTATAAAACAATCAAGTCCCAAAAAAAGGCCAGTGACATACAGGGTACGTCGCTGGTCCTTAAGGGGTTAAAATCAGTGGGGACTTTTTGGTTACTGATTCATGCTTTGAAAGTTCTATAATGTCCCATCAACTAAAGACATTCCTTTCCAGATTTGGGCCACATTGGATCATGGTACTTGGAGTTTCAGGGAGTTTGCATTCCATTTGCTGGCATCAGGGAGCTGCTATTACAATCATAATGTAATTTTTATTATTTTCAAAAGTCGGCTCTACAATAAATTTAGCATAGATGTCCCAAAGAGTAAACACATACATAATCCAGGTCTAGATTTCTTTGCAACCATAAATAGTTTACCAAATCATATTACATCCTACATATAGTCTCAAGCTGATCTAAAAATATACAACATTAGCGAATAAACCTAGACATTGCTTACTATATGTAGTCATATATCCCATGCCTGAATATAACAGAATAAATACATAATCAAACTTAAATAATTTGCCTATCAGACGGAATCTCTTACAGGAAAAACCCAACAACCTCTCACTCTTGATCTGTTTAAAATTAATCACACAGAACCAATTAAATTGGCTCCTAATATTAGTAACTGATTCATTCTTTGAGGATTTAGTTATGATTTGGTAAGATATTCATATAGACATCTGCTGGAGACTAGAAAAAAGGTTCTTGAAAACCGACAAAGCCAACCAAACAAACAAACAAACAAACAAACAGAAACAAAACAAAATTCCAAAACAAAAAACAAGAAACAACAATACCAACAGAAAAAAAAACGACAGGTTACCATAATCCCAACAGAACCAGTTCTGTGTTTCTAAGAGGATATATTAAATGTTCAACCTCAGCGGGAGGGAGAGCTTTAATGAACGATGACCATTTAAAAAAGAAAACCCTAATGTCATGATCACTATTTAAATTAGTGTCAAATTGTTCAATGATATATTGTTTCTTCAAGCAATTCTTTACTTCTAAAATACTCGGAATTGCTTTTCTTTTCCATTTTTTAAATATAAGGTATCTGGTGGCTAAGATTGCTAGGTTAATAGTTTTATGGTTGTGCTGGTGCTTCCCTGTATCAACGTAGAGAAAAATTACATTTATCGACGACAGGATCAGGGGGGTGACACCCAATGAATTAGTGAGCCAGTATTGTAACTTAAACCAGAAATTTCTGATTTTTGGGCAACCCCAAAGCATATGTAGAAGGTTAGCTAATGGAAATGAACATTTCAGGCAAGTGTTGAAATTGGTGTTCCCACATTTGAACCCTTTATCTGGAGTAAAATAGGTCATATAGAGTAATTTAACATGTGACTCCCTCCAAGAGCCAGAGAGGGTCACACAAGTAATTTCTTGAATTGAAAGAGAAGGTAATCTAGAATCCAGAGAGTTTTGCAATGTCATTGCAGCCCATTTAGCATGGATTTTTTTCCAAAGTACCAGGACCCTTGATTGAGGTCAAAATTTGATATATGAAAGAGACTGACATATGCCCATTTTTAATTAAGAGGAGCCAATTCTCAACAGTCCCCAAGGACCAGTTCCAACCATAATCAGTAACAAGTTTAAGTACAAAGTGTCTTGCTTGGAGATAAGCAAAAAAGTCTTTATGAGAAAGATGAAATTCCTCCTGAAGAGCATTGAATGATTTAATACATCTTCTCTCAAAATCTAATAATTGACACACATTTGTGAGGCCTAGGGACTTCCATCTAAGGAAAAGAGTTGAATGTAGCCAAGCTTGAAACTGGGGGTTACCCCAGAGTGGGATATATCTCGAGACACTAGGTTCAATGAGCAAAGAGTTACAAACCCTTCTCCATATCTGAATTGGATTATAAATAGATTTTACCTTTTTTATTTCAGACGGGATTAGACTGTTATTGCAATGTATTACAGCAGCCGGGGAGAGAGGATAGGTTATATTATTTTCAAGCTCATTATTTGTTACGTAGTCCCTAGTAAATATCCAATCTGTTACAACTCCTGCGAGAAAGGCTTGATTATAAGAGCGAAGATCAGGAAGAGCGAACCCTCCAAATTTTGTAGTTAAATAGTTAAAAATAGTTTAGAAAGTGAGATTCTAGATCTCTTGTTTTGCCATATAAAGGATTGTAGTGCCGTGTTGAAAACTTAAGGATTAACAGAGTATTCTGAAGGATATAAAGAATTTTAGGGAAAAGAATCATCTTATAGATAGCTATGCGTCCAGAAAGAGAAAGAGGGAGATTTTGCCAATTTTTGAAGGTTTCCTTTATTTTATCGAGCACTGGGGAGATATTCAGAGTATACCAGTTATCGGGGTTGGAGGATATCCTGATACCTAAATACTTAAACGAGTCCTGGACTATACTAAAGGGTATACCTGCCGATGAGTCTTTGGTCTGTTTGATCCAAAGAAGCTCTGACTTTGTGGTGTTAACCCAATAGCCAGAAAAAGATCCAAACTGTTCTATTAAGGGGTTGAAGCCTTTGCGATAAGATAGTAGTGAACAGTTTATAATCGGTGTTGAGGAGAGCAATAGGTCTATAGGACTCTTTCGTGGTTGGGTCCTTCCCTTGCTTTAAAATTAAAACAGTATATGAGGAAGTAAAATTAACTGTGGGTTCGGTACCTTATATATCTATATATCATTAAACAAACGAGTTAGATGTGAAATTATTGAGGGGGATAGTATTTTATAAAATTAATTTGGAAGGGCGTCAGGACCCGAAGCTTTATTAAAAGAGAGATTCTGAATTGCAGTAGCAACTTCTAGGTCTGAGATAGGCAGAGAGTTTCGAGTAGATCGGGAGTTAAGGACGGAAAGGATATTTTGTGCCAAAAATCTTCGCGTTCAATCTTGTTTGAAACCTTGGAGGAATATAAAGCCTTATAATATTCCGAGAAGACCTTCAGCAGTTCTTCTGCTGATTTAAAATGCTTGCCTTCAGAACATATAAAGTCTATCATAGGAGGGGCTTTGTCTCGTTTAACCAGGTTTGCCAGTAGTTTCCCTGTTTTATTTCCATAATGATATAGCTTAGCTTGGAATCTGAGGTCCCTCTGAGTAGCCTTATATAGAAGCAATGAATCCCTTTCCCCTAATGCAGAGGTGTATCTGGTCCAATTTTCTGAGGTTTTCTCATAGATATAATGGTTGTATGCATCTGTGACTGCTCTAAACAGTTCCTGTTCCCTTGCTTGAAGTCTCTTAGATCTAAAGATGCTATATGCTAAAATTTCCCCCCAGAGAACCGCTTTTGCTGTTTCCCAAAACAGCGCAGGGCGAGAGATATGCTCCTGATTAAATCGGGTAAAGTCACAAAATTTTGCATTGAGCCAATTTTTAAATTTGAGGTCAGAAGCTAAATATGAGGGGAAAGAGAAATGGGCATCTTTTGAATTGAATAGTCTGACTGAAACTCAAGAAAAATTGGAGTATGGTCAGATACACTAATTGGTAGTATCCCTGCTAGAACTTTCGATTTACATAGTCTTACATCTAACAAGAACAAATCTATTCTTGAAAGTGATTTATGTGCCTTAGAAAGACATGAAAAATCTCTAGGATCTGGGTTTTGAGATCTCCATATATCACATACCCCCAGATTGCGGAACAGCCTGGTGAATAGTTTTAATTCCAAGTTGTCTCTTTTAGTTTTCATGGGGACGGGATTCTGTCTCAGCCTATCCAGTGGGTACTGCGGGGCCATGTTAAAATCGCCTCCTAGTATCAGGTAACCTTCTGAAAAAGATATAATCTTATTTTGTAGTGTTTCCCAAAAGGAGAGATTAAAAATATTAGGAGCATAAACATTACAAAGTGTATACATTGTTTTTGCAATCATAATTTTTACCATTAGATATCTCCCGTCCTGATCCGTGTCGAGATGGAGCACTTCATAAGATAGTCTTTTTCTCAGGAGAATCGCTACACTACTTTTCCTCTTCAGACTAGAGGAAAATAAAACTTCCTTAACCCAGGACGTTTTAAGTTTGAGAACTTCCTCAGATTTTAAGTGGGTTTCCTGTAGGAAGGCAATATCAGTGTTAATTTTCCTTAGGTGAGATATTATTCATTTACGTTTGATGGGAGATGTAAGACCTCCTAAATTCCAGGAGGTCAATTTAAAACTACCTGCCGTATCCATCATCTAAAAACACAACCAGGATAAGAAGAAAGAAGAAAAAGAGAGAGGAAGAAGAAAAAAAAAACACACACATTACTCCAATTAAAAAACAAATAAGAGGGACATTACCCCTAATTCCCTCGTACCCCTTGTACTCTAAGGGACTGGTCCTTTATGAAAAGAGTCTCAGGTATATACTTAATTATGTTCAGATTCTAATTTTATCGTGAAGGATATGTCTCATCATAAAAATTTTCTGCCTCTTGGGCGGATTAAAAAAAATGTGTATGACTGTCTATCCGCACTTTCAACCTTGCTGGATACAGTAACATTGCCCGGAGACCTTGGTTTATAAATTTTGTGCGAATTGGAGCAAGCTCCCTCCTCTTTGCTGCTGTGTCTACAGAATAATCCTGGAACATAAGGATTTTCACATCTCCCAGATATATAGGCTGGTGTTTACGAAAGGCTTGTAACAATGTAACTTTATGTTGAAAATTTAAAACCTTAGCTATAATTGGCTTAGGTCTTCTGTTCATTTTATTCGAGTTAGGTGAACCTATCCTGTGAGCCCTTTCTAGGACTATTTGAGGGTGGGATTCTGGGATCTGCAGGAGCTGAGGTAGTGTGACGGTTAGGAGTTTATCTATATCCTCGTATTTCTTCTCTTCTGGAACCTCTATAACTCTAAAGTTGTTCCTTCTTGATTGATTTTCTAGATCTTCCAATTTACTCTGTATTTTCAATAGAGTAATGTTTGTGGATTCAAGATTAGTATTGTGGCCCATAGTAAGATCTGAGATTCTTTGCTCAGCCTCAGAGAGTCTACAAGCAAATTGTTTTACTTCGTTAGATAAGATTGCAATATCTTGTTTGATCTTATTTTTAAGGATATCAAATTTAGGGGCCAAAGCTTCTGAAATGCAGAAAACTAGCAATTGAATATCTACCGGCTCAGTAGTAGATGAAAGATTAGACATGGGTGATTGTGTAACTATCAAGGTTTCAGAGGTGGCTTTGTTCTTCTTATCTCTTTGTCTGCCCCTCATAACTGAATGTGGGGTTTTAAGTTTTAAGATATTTATCCATATATTGTGTGTGATACCAGAATAATAAAGAAAGTGAATTGTGATAAAGTGATAGCTAGTGGGAGCGAAATTGACAAACCAATACTGAGAAGGAAAAAAAAGAAAGAAAAAAAAAGAACCAGATCGAGCCCTCTGGCGAGGGGGTAGGAAGGGTACTACTTACCCTAGTGGTAAACCTGTGTTTAAATAGAGGGAAATTAAACCCACTCTAAAAAAGTGTGAGAAAAAAAAGGTGCCCTTTAAAACAAGTGATGTCAGTGTGCCATAAAGAAAAAAAGTGCAATCTACTAGTGAGCAGGTGAAGTAAAATTAGAAGATTTTCTAAAACAGTTATGAGAGGGGACAAGAAAAAAAAGCAAAAAGTGGGGAATATATGTCCCCCAAGATAGTACCCCTAGAATATAATCTCCGCTGGGGTCTACCACAATCAATTACGACTAAATCAGTAAGAAAATACAGAGAGCCTAGTAGTATTTCTGGAAGAAGGGATACTTGGAACAACTTTATTTATGAGTATCAATGAAGTCGAAAAGGAAAGCTACCAAAAAAGATAGGAGCTATTTCAAGTATGTTTATATCTTAGACATCCCTGTTCACCTTTTCTAGATGAAGAGAAAGGTTCTGATAATGTGAAACTGGGACTGGCCAATACTTGTTTAAAACTAACACATCTATCTTTCTTCTCCTCTTTCTTTTACTTTTCCTTTCTCTTTCTCTCCTTCCTTTAGTCCTCATGAAAAAAGCATGTGGTAAAATACTTTAACTTAATGACATATAACAGAGTATATATACAGACAAAGCAAAGAATCATAAATAGCATATAGGAATAATTGTAAAGTGTTCCAAAAAAGATATAATCCTTGCTAAGTTTAACTCAGGAAAACAGATCTTTTCCTTTAAGGTCCCCAAAGGCTCAGTGGGAGCAAGTGGAAAAAGTTCCGTTTATGAGGTGTCTTGGGTTCCAGCGACGATAGTGATCCCAAATGATGGAAATATAGAGGTGGCTTACCTAATGTTACCGTTCAGATTGGGCCTTAGAAGGTGATTGATTAGGCAACCAAACAGAAAAAGATCGCCTTCACCTCTCCTGTACAGCATCCATGGTAGGAAGAAAGCTCCAGGAACAGAGCAAGCCACCCCACATCCAAAGGTGGCACCCCGGAATCCAAGATAGAAAGATACCACTCCTGTCAGATGTACAAGAGTCAAATCCAGACTCACCAAGGGAGCCTCCATCCGGAATCCCGGGACAGAGACCGACACAATCTCCCTCTCGTAGAAGCGTCAGGAGGATGGAGCAACAGGGGGCGAGCAGCAGGCTCCAGACGAAAAGCAATCAATAGCCCAGGGTCAGCAACCGCAGAGACATCTCTAGCAGACAGCCAACTAAGAGGCAAATCACAATGACGGCAAGAGCAGGACCCCCGAGTCACAGAGGTCAGATGATCCACTTCATGCCTGATTGGCGATAGCAGGGAGAGTAAAACTACTCCTACGAGGAGGAGACAAAAGCAACTTCAGTTTTCTAGGAGGCGTTCAGCTACAAACCCAGCAAGGAAGCAGGCCGGACACCGGAACAACCCCCCTCTTGCAGCACCAGTAGGAGGGGAAGATCGTCCGGTCCGGACAGAAGCAGCAATGTCAGAGAAGAGGTTGAGTAGCAGCTCGAAGCCGGTAGTCAGAGGAACCGCCTGTTGATCGCCCAGTGCAAGTCGAACTTGTAAAGTTATCAGGTAGGTCCTGGGTGATTCTTATCAGCCGAGAGAGACTATACCATTAGTATAGAAAGCAAGATAGCTCCCCCTCACGCAGCACCCTTGGGAGGGGGGAAGTGGGTAAAGATACAGTATTATGCAAAAGAGATTAGAGATATCCAGGTGATGTATAATAGGCAGTAAGAGACAACCAGTCCTTTCAAGTGCTGTATCAAACAGCACAGTGTGGTGGTGAGGCACTGCTGGGGCTCCAGTAGTAGTGACTGTTAGATTAAACAAGCTGCCCAAGGTCTATGGTTTTTCGGTGCGAAGGTCCTCCACCAGCAGCTCGTGGGGAAACTCAGAGCAGGTGTTTCACCTGATCTTACACACACGCTCCTCCCCCCGGAAGTCCCCCCAGGACTTGTCAGCATATAAGTATTATGTCCCATTAAGAAGCATTCTCCTTTGATCTGGCACCAGTGGTCTTGGTCACCATCTTGACTTGAAGGAGTACCATGTGAGGGGACAGAATAGCTTCACCAATATATCTGTGGAGTACTAAAGCTACTGAAGTTTGCGTTATGGGGTTCTCAGACTGCAGACAGCACCTGTTAGCATATTTTCACAAAGACAACTGCACAGGACCTATAGCTGCTCTCACAAGATCTTCAAAAAATACAGCTGCTTTAGGAGGCGCATAGAGACTTACTAGAGTGGATAGGGTCTGTAATCTGTAAAATTATAGATTGAGTTTTATTTAAATGGTTTGGTATCATAGTATATCATTAAATGTTTGCAATTTATTGGTTATGTTATTGTGACTGTTACTTTAACTTTACTTTGTTGTTATGTTATTTAAGATATATAAATATTCCATGCAAAACAAACCTTGATTAAAGGGCAAATTATATATATATATATATATATATATATATATATATATATATATATATATATATATACAGTATATATATATATATATATATATATATATACAGTATATATATATATATATATATATATATATATATATATATACACTGAGACAAGAAAATACCACTTATTTGCATTTTGCTCTACATGGAACATCATTAATGAGTCATAGAAGTCTGTTCAAGCACAAAATAGTACACTATACATGAATAAAATAACTATAGTACATAGAGGCATCTGATCATGTCTCTGGATTCAAGAAAAAAAAAGATAGTACATTAAGGGCCAGATTACGAGTGGAGCGGAAACGTTTGCTCCCGAGTGAACGTTTCCTCTTACCGTTCTTATTACAAGTTGAAAGTAAACATGATCGTGTGAGTGCAATCGCAATTTACATTAGAATGATTACCGCAGCTTCAAAGCTTTGGTTAACTCATTCACAAAACATAAAAGTGTCACAAAACACATAAAAATACATTACAATGAGGACTTCCGGTGGGCGGGCGCAACAACAAGTTGCACTTCAGCAGAGCTCCGTACGGCTTGTGTTAAAAAAGGGACACTTCGGGGGGCGGAGCCAACTACTGAACCGAGCAGACGCAGACCCTGTAAGCTCCTGCTCTAATAATATCTTAGACTTAATTAAATAGCCTTAAAATACTACTACAGCTAATGGAGACGTAAAGCTTCCTAACAGATATAATTGCCTACACTCTGAAGCAATCTCTGGTGCAATCGGCGTTGATTTGCGCCCCTATCGAACTGAGAAGATGGATTCCCTGATGCTGGTTGTTCTTACCAAGCTGGGACACCGCATGGATGCTCAGTTTCAATCTCTCTCCCGGTGCCTATCGCTACAATCAGAGCCAGCTCTTTATGAAACTGAGGGAACATCTAATACCTTACCTACTCCGGTTGATTCCACATGTCGGCAAGACAAGATGGCGGAGCTGACTAGACCTGACCCTCTTGTATTCTCCCGGCAGTCTGCTGCTTCCCGCGACTTACTCACTGTTTGCCCTGCTTCTACCTCGGAGCGGCCGGTCGGGGTGGGGGCTGTGGTAGACACAGCTCACTTCAACTGCGCAGGGAATGCTCCCCCGGATAATCAGCTCTTAACACCTACTCACCCATTGCCCGCTACAGAGGATTCACCTAGTGAGGAGACAGACCGGACCCTAGATAGGGGGTTGGGATCCTACCTTTGGCCCCCGGCGCAGACTAACTATATCCGCAAAGCTTCTGTATACTCTCTGCCCCTTAGGCAGTCTCAACGCCAGTGCAACTCGGAACATGTGGCCCGACTACCTCTCAGCGCTCCCCAGAGCCGTCAGATTTATGACACTCGCTGCTCGAGCTTTCTATGCCGTGTCTGGGATCTTACTTCTGGGACACCCACCAAGGATGTAGTTACCTACCACTCACACCAATTAGTAAAAAGGCACTTTATCTCATGTGTCCACCCTGAACTGGATCAGCTGCGGCGGAGAGGTATTGGCTAGTATTGCTCATAACTTGGAGCTTATATCACTACAGATTATCCAGCCCCAGAAAGCCTGTAGTTACCATGCCTTATTCTGAATCACACTACCCCCTGGATGAAACTTTAAAGCCTCAAAGTCTAAAGATCAGGACTGCGGTCTCTTTCATAACTTCTGGCTTATACGACTATCACCCACCCATAAGAATTAGAACTTGTACACCTACATACTGCTCAGTTCACAGATAGTATGAGGCTACATGGCCTTACTTCAATTTGCACTGTTACCTAGATGGAGTCCTGGATGCCTGAGATTGCAGACTGCAGCTTATTTCATAAACTATGATGCTAGTCCAACATTATAATCAAATGCTACTGTTTAGTTAAGTTTTTAGATACCTTAGCTGTCTCCTATCTAAGCATCTCATTTTGAATGTTCAATCAATATTGTCCTATGTCTGTCTCATTTGTACTATTACCTACCTCTCCTATACCACTAGGTGTCATATGTTTAGTAATGTTGTTCACATATCTATAGATTGCCGCTTCACCCTAACTGGTAAAGTGTGTACCTTATAAAACATTCATAACCCTACTGTCAAACAATGTTCACTGCTGAAGTCATTAGGGTATAGTTAGCTCTATTTTACACTATCTATTTCAGTAATTGACTAGACTAGAAGGTCCTTCTCAGACTGTATTGATGTGAACGAGACTGCCTAATGCACATTGGAGATGTACACCTAATTCACAGGCTCATTGGATGTTTTATGCAGTCACATACCCTATACTCTGTTACCAGATGCAGGTTCACTTTTATATCGCCTAATAATGTTTAACAGCCCAAAATTATACTTGCTGAACACCACAGTTTCTCCCGATCAATGGCCCTACTAGAGGTTTACATGCATAGCCCTAATTTGTTGTACTCTTTGTAGTTCAATTTTACTGTTAAGTGTGATAATGTCCTATTTTACAGGTAACTCTTCCTCTTGTGCCAGTCCGGCAAGCAGCCTAGCTTAGTATTCTCTCTTCTGGCTATTAGTCCTATTTATGATACCAGTTGTATCACAGACATTACAGACTATATGCGGTTAAGCTCCTAGATACTCTAGCAGCCCTTTATCTAAGTGTTTTGGTTTACATGTTCAATTATTATTCCCACATATCTGTTTCATCTGTACTGCCACCTAATCATACATTTAGGGGCCCTGTGTTTGTACTTAGCCCTACAGTCTGCACTTTCATAACAACTTATCTAGCTCCGCCCCCCCTCCCTTCCCCTTTCCCCTACATTATGAGCGGCTCCAGCCCGCTGTACTTCCCACTCCCCTATATACTCAGGCCTACGGGAGGCCAGATAAAATCCAGTTCCCAATCTCTCACTATTTACGCCTGTTAGAACACCTCTTATCTGGGAGTAGGGACCACTTAGTACTTGTATTAAAAAATCGAGACTTCCTTCCTATATGTACCAGTCACATAAGTTTTGCTCACACAGTTTACACCACATATTTAAGGTCATGAGAGGGGTACCATAACCTTTGTCAACTGTTTTCTCTCTACTTTCGGCCTAGACGCTTCCCATGCCACTGACTCCCACTTTTATATAAAGATTGAAATCCCATTGACTAGATAATACTATAACGAATTCTATATTAGTACACCAAAGTTTTAATTGTTGTATACCCTTCATGTGTGAAATGTATCAATCATTTTTACTGTATCTGTTTTGTGCTGGGACATACTCTTTTTCCTGTTATCTTCATTTAATGTCTCAATAAAAATATATTCACAAAAAAAAAAAAAAAAAAAAGGGACACTTCGGTCCCCAAAGTAGCCCAGCACATATCTCCTTGGCAGCACTCCACCCTGTAGACTGCCGGAGTACCACGGAGCAGGGAGCCACCATCACGCTCCACCGCCGGAGGGGAAAAAGTAGTAAGACACCGCTGGTCAGCGGAAAGGCACAGCCGCCGACGTAGCAAGACACGGAGACCGACAGACGACAGAGCGGTCCGTGAGTACTGGGGGTAATAAACCACCTCCCGGGCAGATAGAGCAAGGAGAGAGGGAATAAAGGCACGGGGCCAGGCGGCAACACTCTGCAAACAAGGCGCGGGAATAAGCCCCATCTTGGGGCCTTCATTATCCCCCTGGGGATAAATAGAGACACTTATAACAGATACTCAGAGAAGGGAAAAAAAAAGAACATAAAAGGGGGAGAAAGTGTTTACAAGTCCTAAAACTCCACCGTATGCCCCCTTGAGAGACCCAGGGATCAGATAATGCTGGCTGGCCCCTGGAGAATAGCAAGAAGCAGGATCCACCTAGGCCCAACATAAAATAACATACAAATAAATAGAAGTTTCCAAGGGATTAGAGCTGGTGGATGTTGTGTTGCCCCCAGCCTCCCCCCAGGACGAATACAGCCCATTAAAACAAAGAACAGAAAGGGGCACAGAAAGATTATCAACACAAAGCCTCAAACCTAAATTCAAATTCACATGGGTGATTTAACCCCCGACATGGCACACTAGAGCAGGGCCGGAGGCCCTCCCCTCCCTTGTCCTCTAAGTCCCTCCACTTATACATTAAGAATTGCATTGGGAGAGTCAGTGAAGATTAAGTCATTACCTATAGCACATAATAATCTCAGGAGCTACTTGTATGCAAAAATATTTTCCTCCTTATAATAAAAAGACTGATAAAATGGCGGGGAGACAGAAACAACCAGATAGACGCCAAAAACACCAGATGACATTCAAGGTGACCTACAGTCACAAGGGGACCCCCAGAACTCTCTCAACAAGACACACACCCTATAGTAGCTCAACTCTCAGCACTGTTCCTGCCTAAAATTGAACAACTGCCAACAGGGGTAGACACCCTCTCCACAGACTTCAGGGCCTTTTCATCTCGGCTACAGAATGTGGAACAGAGAGTGGCTGAGGGAGAGGAAAGACACAGAGAAGCATCATCTGCTCTTTCTGCATTGCAGAAACAAAACAAGATATTGCTAACTAAGCTGGATGACTTGGAGAATCGTTCACGACGAAACAACATCCGCATTGTAGGAGTTCCAGAGTCTGTTCCACCAAGAGCCCTAATTGACTTTGTAGAGAACATTCTCCCCGGCCTGCTAAAGCTTCCCGCCTCCAGTGTCCCATGTATAGCAGAGAGGGCACACAGAATAGGAGCCCCACTCCAGGAAGGCACCTCCAATCAGGGTCCGAGACAAATCATGGTGCGCTACTTAAATTTTAAGGAGAAAATGATGCTGCTCAGAGCTTACAGACAGACGCCATCCCTCACGTATGAAGGAAAGAAAATATATATTTTTCAAGACTACTCGGCAGAGGTTGCCAAGAAAAGGATAGAATTTTCACCATACTGCAGAGACCTGATTGCCCAAGGGGAATCCGTGGCTCTCCTTTACCCAGCATGGCTACGACTGCAGACAGCGCAGGGCCCACAGTTTTTCGACACACCAAAGCACCTTCAGGTGTTCCTGGAGAAATCCGGGAGCGCCGCAGGGTCTTCACAGAGAGCACACCAGGAAGAAGAAGAGGAGACCTGATTCCAGCAAGCGCATCATTGACCGAAGAGACTATAAGTATAACCTAAGTTACTATTTTGGCCAAATGGAGGGCAGCTAGAGACTCTGAGGGGTGTATTCCACTACCTAGAAATTATTTTTCAAGATATTGGGGGGGGGGGGCTGTTGGGATATTGCAAAAGTTTACTTGTTTTGTGCACTATTTTGCCAGTAAGATATACAGCTCTAAGATATTTACCTAGATTGTAATTTACAGTAATTTGTTGACGGATAGAACGATCAAAGTGAAGAAGCATTGTATTGAACTGTTGATTTTCTTTATAGATTTCCCAAGACATAACTGAGAGCTCATTTCATCACCGGGCAGGAAGACACCTTCTCCCTCAGCTGGCTAACAGTAAGTACTTAGGACAGATCGCCTACAGCATATACATAACATACGCCACCTACAGACAAAGAAGCGCACTATCATACCTAGCCATGAAAATCATTTCATGGAATGTGGGAGGTATCACCTCGCCTATAATATGGAAAGCCATCCTCAAATATCTCAAAAACCAGCACACAGGCATAGCGATACTGGAGGAAAAACATCTGTTGTGTACAGAACATCAGAAGCTGAGACAAGGATGGGTGGGTGAGGTGATCTACACTTCATATTAGGAGAAAAAGGCCAGGGGGGTAGCGATTCTCTTTAGGAAAAATCTAGACTACCATATTGATAAACAACTAGTAGACCCACAAGGTAGATATGTCCTCACGAAACTCAGAATTGAAAATAGAGTGGTTGCGATTGGAGAGGTATATGGCCCTCACACCAACAAAAGAGACTTTTGGAGAGACCTTCACAATGTTGTGCTAAAATTTGCAGACGCACCTCTGATATTGGGAGGTGACTTTAATATAGCACCTCAGACGCCAGCAGACAGATACAGAGACCCCAATACGCATACCCTACAACGCACACAACACCTTAACACTAGAAGGGAATCACAAATCCTGTCCAAATTAAAATTCTCACTGAAATTAACAGATATCTGGAGAGACAGACACCCAGCAGAACGAAATTACACTTGTAACACTCTAGCCGAACACACCCTTTCCAGGATTGACCTATTTTTGACAACGGATGCCTTAGGGCCATTCATAACAGCCGCAGACTAGATGTAGCGACAATATCAGACCATGCACCGATTAGCCTAAAAATAAAGCTGACACCACCAAGAGAGGGCCCACGCAGATGGCAGTTTCTGTCTTATCTCTATGGAGATATCAATTTTAAAAGACTGCTCATGGGGGAGTGGAAGACATATGAATCTCTGAATGCCGCACATGCCCAAGACACGCTTCTGTTCTGGGAGGCAAGTAAAGCGGTAATGAGGGGAGTCATCACCTCGTACGCAGCCGGCAAACTAAAACAGAGGAAGAATAGAATTGAAGCAATGTTGCGAAGGGTTATCAGTACTAGGAACAAATACTTGAGACATCCTACCCAACTAACAAAACAAAAATACGTAGAGGCAAAAAAACATAGAGACATGACACTACACCAGAATGCAATTAGGGAAATGACAGTAACGCAGGCAAAATTTTACTTCTTGGCAGCAAGACGGGAAGGTTCCTGGCCAGACTTACAAAACTAGCTACACCAAGTAAATGTATAGGAGCAATCAAGGTGAGAGATTCAATATGCACAACAACAGTAGGAATTCAAGCAGCCTTTAAAGACTATTACCAGACATTATACACCGGACAGAAAGTGAATAAACTCAGACAAACTTCGTTTTGGGACTCTATACACCACCCCATATATCGGATGAACACCTAACACTTCTAAATGCGCCCATCACAGAGGCAGAAACACTGCGGGCTATAAACTCCTTGCCTCTAGACAAGACACCAGGCCCAGACGGACTACCCGGGGAATACTACAAGTTGTTAGGGGGGGAGGTGGTGGGGATGCTCACAAACCTATTTAACAAAATTATGAAAGGGGAGACAATACTTAATGATCGCTTCACAGAAGCTAATGTCACAGTGATTCCCAAGGCAGATAGAGACCCACTCTTACCTCAGTCATACCACCCAATCTCCTTGATGAATCAAGACTATAAATTACTCACAAAAATTATGGCAGACAGATTGGCAGTTGGGCTCCCAGCTTTGATCAATCAAGATAAAACAGGCTTTGTGAAGGGCAGATCTTCCGTACTAAACCTACAGAAGTTACAATTCATACTAACCCATTTCTGGAATAGGACGAGAGAGAGGGGGAGGGATACCCCGGATGCATGTGCTCTCCTGGTGGACGCGGAGAAGGCTTTTAATATGGTCCTTTGGGACCATCTCTTCTTCACCCTTGAAAAATTTGGTATTACAGGCCTCTTCGCGCACACGGTGAGAGCATTGTACGCTAATCCCAAAGTCTCCATCATAGTTAATGGGGCGCCCTCCCCTCCTTTCCAACTGGGCAGGGGAACTAGGCAGGGGTGCCCACTGTCACCTTTCCTCTTTGACATGGCCATTGAACCCCTTGCCATTAAAATAAGAGCAGAGACTGAGGGGCTATGGGTTAGTGGAGAGCAGTGCCACCTGTCCCTTTTTGCGGATGACATGATACTTTATGTACAGAATCCATCCGAAAACATTCCTAAAATAATGGGAATCATACAGCAATTTGGCCTAATCTCAGGTTATAAAATAAACACGAACAAGTCCGAATTAGTTTGGCTACACAAAAAATCGGCACACCCACATTTACAGTATAACTTCAAACAGGTCACCCACTCCTTTAAATACCTGGGGATTGTGGTATCCACTGACCCAAGAGACTGGTATAAACTTAACTACTGCCACTAAATTAAAGATATCCAAGACATGCTGGGCAGATGGGGGGGGGGGGCTGCCCCTCACAATATAAGGTAGGATAGCCCTCATAAAAATGATCGCGTTCCCGAAACTCCTGTACTTGTTCCAGATGATATCTGAAAACATCCATAAATTTGACCTGGGCAAACTTAACAGATCATTCCTCTCCTTTGTGTGGGCAGGAAAAAAAACACAAGATCAAGGCTAGTAGACTGATGGCGGGGGTCTCCTCAGGGGGCTTGGCATTCCCTAATATAGAAGCGTACTTTAGCGCTGCACAGATTAAGTATGTAGTGGATTGGCTGGCAGGGAAACAAAACTTTACACTACCAAGACTGAAGGAACAAGGGACACACCCTTGGTCCCTTCAGGCGATCCCCCACATGTCCCAAGCACAAGCGGAAAAGCTCCTAAAAGACTACCCATTGATACTTCAACCCTTAAGGGCATGGTGGAAATTGTGCAAGACGCTCAAATTTGACCATCAATACACAAGATTTCTCCCATTAAAGGGAAACCCTGAGTTCCCTGCGGGTATTGACTCTGGGGTGTTTGGGGGGTGGAAAGCCAGGGGACTGATATCGATATCCCACATGATAAACAAACTAGATGCAACCGTTAAGACATTCCAAGACATGCAAAACCAGTTTCATTTGCCAAACTCGCACCACTTCGCCTATTTGCAAGCTAGACACTATGTCAATGAGCTGACTAAGAAAGAGAGTGTTGTAAACCAAAACCTAGGAATAAACAAACTACTCCATGCGACTGAACAGGGGGCGACTTCCATATCCCACATATATAAGCTTCACATGAAAGATACTAACGACTCGACAATAACACACATTAGTGACACTTGGATCAACATACTTAACACTGATATAACCACAGAAATGACCCAGAGGAGTATTCAACTGTCGAGGAGGGCAACTCTGTCAGCGGTCTGTCGTGAGTCACACATCAGATTACTACAGACGGCATACATTTCTCCAAAAATCTATAAAAAATGGAGACCAGAAACCGAGGGCACCTGTCAGAAATGCAAATTTCCAAACGCAGACCTACTACACTTGATATGGGCTTGCCCGAAGATAGGCAGATTCTGGGGTATGATGACGCATTGGTTGAACACCACACTACACACAAACATTGAGATGTCCCCCAAACTGATAGTTTTCTTAGACTCTTCGGAGTTAGTGTCGAAACCACATAGAAGGCTGGTTAGTGATCTCCTTTTGCAGGCTAGGAAACTCATCTTTAACAAGTGACTTAGTCCAGAGGCCCCCACTCTCACACAACTCAAACTGCAACACTCAAACAGGTAACCTATGAAATAGCAGATGCCATGCAAGAAACACAAGGTAGAAACAAGTCACTCATGAGGAAATGGGGAACATACATCGAGACATTAGGACCATCTCTACAAAGACAACTCCTGTACCCCTTAAGGGACACGGAATATTTGATGGAAGAGCACCTTAGGGGAAAATGGAATATCCTCTACTCTGAAGGAAAGGACACACGGAGAGACACAAACTAAAACATACACAGCCATGATCTGTCCTGTGGTTGTGGCGGCTGGGGGAGTGAGGTGATGAATTGTTAACCATGTGAGGGCCCTTTAATGTCAGTTTCAATTAGGAGAGAAATGTTAAAGTTTTTGTTACTATCGTTACTTGTTCTTTAAGATAAGGGAGACGTACTGAACAGTCCATTGATAGTCTGGGAGACCATCATACATGCTCCCTCACAGTAATAAGACCTGTTTGAAGGGAGGAAGATAAGGAGGGTGGGTGAAAGGGAGGAAAAAGAGTAAAAGGAAAACGAAGTTGCCATGATAGACTCAAGAGATGCTATTTGTCTTTGAGTTCAACCGTTAAGACTCGTTCAAAAACTTGCAGTGAAACACCACTCCTTGGGAGACAAGAGACACTAGGGGGTAGTTATCATTGTGTCAACTTTCCTGCCTTCCCCGGCCCAATACGCCCGCCTAAGCTCGCCTACCTTCGCCGCCGCGGACCTGAAAAAATACGCCTAAGTTATCAAATAAAGCTGTCAAAAAGCCGCGGGGCGATGAGCAGCGGACTGTGAGAGTTATCACTCATCCCATCTCGCTGCTCTTTGGCTGTTTGACAGCTTTCTTGCTAGCCTGTCACTAAGCACTCACACTAAACTACACTGTTCTACCCCCTATACCAGCGCCCCCAGAGCCCCCCGCAACTAAATAAAGTTACTAACCCCTAAACCGCCGCTCCTAGACCCTGCCGCAAGTCTTATAAATGTATTAACCCCTAAACCGCCGCTCCTAGACCCCACCGCAAGTCTTATAAATGTATTAACCCCTAAACCGCCGCTCCCGGACACCGCTGCCACCTACATTATACCTAGTAACCCCTATCCTGCCCCCCCTATACCGTCGCCCTCTATAATAAAGTTATTAACCCCTATCCTGCTGATCCCGCACCTCGCCGCAAATAAATAAATAGTTTAACCCCTAAACCGCCGCTCCCTGAACCCGCCGCAACCTATATTAAATTTATTAACCCCTATCCTGCCCCCCCTACACCGTCGCCACCTATATTAAATTTATTAACCCCTATCCTGCCCCCCCCACACCGTCGCCACCTATATTAAATTTATTAACCCCTATCCTGCCCCCCCTACACCGTCGCCACCTATATTAAATTTATTAACCCCTATCCTGCCCCCCCTACACCGTTGCCACCTATAATAAATTTATTAACCCCTATCCTGCCCCCCAGTACACCGCCGCCACTGTAATAAAATTATTAACCCCTAAACCTAAGTCTAACACTAACCCTAACACCCCCCTAACTTAAATATTAATTAAATAAATCTAAATAATATTTCTATTATTAACTAAGTTAATCCTATTTAAAACTAAATACTTACCTATAAAATAAACCCTAATATAGCTACAATATAAATAATAATTATATTGTAGCTATCTTAGGATTTATTTTTATTTTACAGGCACCTTTCAATTTATTTTAACTAGGTACAATAGCTATTAAATAGTTATTAACTATTTAATAGCTTACCTAGTTAAAATAAAGAGAAATGTACCTGTAAACTAAAAACTAACCTAAGTTACAATTACACCTAACACTACACTATACTTTAATAAATTATTCCTATTTAAAACTAAATACTTACCTGTAAAATAAACCCTAAGATAGCTACAATATAATTAATAATTACATTGTAGCTATCTTAGGATTTATATTTATTTTACAGGTAACTTTGTATTTATTTTAGCTAGTTAGAATAGTTATTAAATAGTTATTAACTATTTAATAACTACCTAGCTAAAAGAAATACAAAATTACCTGTAAAATAAATCCTAACCTAAGTTACAATTAAACCTAACACTACACTATCATTAAATAAATTAAATAAACTACCTACAAATAACTACAATTAAATACAATTACATAAACTAACTAAAGTACAAAAAATAAAAAAAGCTAAGTTACAAAAAATAAAAAAAATAAGTTACAAACATTTAAAAAAATATTACAACAATGTTAAGCTACTTACACCTAATCTAAGCCCCCTAATAAAATAACAAACCCCCCAAAATAAAAAAATGCCCTACCCTATTCTACATTAAAAAAGTTCAAAGCTCTTTTACCTTACCAGCCCTTAAAAGGGCCTTTTGTGGGGGCATGCCCCAAAGAGTTCAGCTCTTTTGCCTGTAAAAGAAAAATACAACCCCCCCAACATTAAAACCCACCACCCACATACCCCTAATCTAACCCAAACCCCCCTTAAAATAACCTAACACTAATCCCCTGAAGATCATCCTACCTTTAGTCGTCTTCACTCAGCCGAGCCACCGATGGAACTGAAGAGGACATCCGGACCGGCAGAAGTGATCATCCAAGGGGCGCTGAAGAAATCTTCCATCCGATGAAGTGATCCTCCAAGCGGCGCTGAAGAAATCTTCCATCCGGGCGAGGTCATCTTCCAAGAGGCGCTGAAGAAGTCTTCTATCCGGGCGAGGTCATCTTCGAAGCCGGGTCTTGAATCTTCATCCCGCCGACGCGGAACATCCTTCTTTCCCGACGGACTACCGACGAATGAAGGCTCCTTTAAGGGACGTCATCCAAGATGGCGTCCCTTCAATTCCGATTGGCTGATAGGATTCTATCAGCCAATCGGAATTAAGGTAGGAAAAATCTGATTGGCTGATGGAATCAGCCAATCAGATTCAAGTTCAATCCGATTGGCTGATCCAATCAGCCAATCAGATTGAGCTCGCATTCTATTGGCTGTTCCGATCAGCCAATAGAATGCAAGCTCAATCTGATTGGCTGATTTTTTTTCCTACCTTAATTCCGATTGGCTGATAGAATCCTATCAGCCAATCGGAATTGAAGGGACGCCATCTTGGATGACGTCCCTTAAAGGAGCTTTCATTCGTCGGTAGTCCGTCGGGAAAGAAGGATGTTCCGCGTCGGCGGGATGAAGATTCAAGACCCGGCTTCGAAGATGACCTCGCCCGGATAGAAGACTTCTTCAGCGCCTCTTGGAAGATGACCTCGCCCGGATGGAAGATTTCTTCAGCGCCGCTTGGAGGATCACTTCATCGGATGGAAGATTTCTTCAGCGCCCCTTGGATGATCACTTCTGCCGGTCCGGATGTCCTCTTCAGTTCCATCGGTGGCTCGGCTGAGTGAAGACGACTAAAGGTAGGATGATCTTCAGGGGATTAGTGTTAGGGTATTTTAAGGGGGGTTTGGGTTAGATTAAGGGTATATGGGTGGTGGGTTTTAATGTTGGGGGGGTTGTATTTTTCTTTTACAGGCAAAAGAGCTGAACTCTTTGGGGCATGCCCCCACAAAAGGCCCTTTTAAGGGCTGGTAAGGTAAAAGAGCTTTGAACTTTTTAAATGTAGAATAGGGTAGGGCATTTTTTTTATTTTGGGGGGGGTTTGTTATTTTATTAGGGGGCTTAGATTAGGTGTAAGTAGCTTAAAATTGTTGTAATATTTTTTTAAATGTTTGTAACTTATTTATTTTATTTTTTTGTAACTTAGCTTTTTTATTTTTTGTACTTTAGTTAGTTTATGTAATTGTATTTAATTGTAGTTATTTGTAGGTAGTTTATTTAATTTATTTAATGATAGTGTAGTGTTAGGTTTAATTGTAACTTAGGTTAGGATTTATTTTACAGGTAATTTTGTATTTCTTTTAGCTAGGTAGTTATTAAATAGTTAATAACTATTTAATAACTATTCTAACTAGCTAAAATAAATACAAAGTTACCTGTAAAATAAATATAAATCCTAAGATAGCTACAATGTAATTATTAATTATATTGTAGCTATCATAGGGTTTATTTTACAGGTAAGTATTTAGTTTTAAATAGGAATAATTTATTAAAGTATAGTGTAGTGTTAGGTGTAATTGTAACTTAGGTTAGTTTTTAGTTTACATGTACATTTCTCTTTATTTTAGCTAGGTAAGCTATTAAATAGTTAATAACTATTTAATAGCTATTGTACCTAGTTAAAATAAATTGAAAGGTGCCTGTAAAATAAAAATAAATCCTAAGATAGCTACAATATAATTATTATTTATATTGTAGCTATATTAGGGTTTATTTTATAGGTAAGTATTTAGTTTTAAATAGGATTAACTTAGTTAATAATAGAAATATTATTTAGATTTATTTAATTAATATTTAAGTTAGGGGGGTGTTAGGGTTAGTGTTAGACTTAGGTTTAGGGGTTAATAATTTTATTACAGTGGTGGCGGTGTAGGGGGGGGCAGGATAGGGGTTAATAAATTTATTATAGGTGGCGACGGTGTAGGGGGGTCAGGATAGGGGTTAATAAATTTATTATAGGTGGCGACGGTGTAGGGGGGGCAGGATAGGGGTTAATACATTTAATATAGGTTGCGGCAGGGTCAGGGAGCGGCGGTTTAGGGGTTAAACTATTTATTTATTTGCGGCGAGGTGCGGGATCGGTAGGATAGGGGTTAATAACTTTATTATTGGGGGGCAGGATAAGGGGTTACTAGGTATCATGTAGGTGGCGGTGGGCTCCGGGAGCGGCGGTTTAGGGGTTAATAGGTATAGAGTAGCTTGTGGTGGGCTCCGAGTGTGGCAGTTTAGGGGGTAATACATTTATTTAGTTGCGGCGGTGTAGGGGGGGCAGATTAGTGGTGTTTAGACTCGGGGTACATGTTAGGGTGTTAGGTGTAGACAGCTCCCATAGAAATCAATGGGATGTCTGGCAGCAGCGAACTTGCACTTTCGCTATGGTCAGTCTCCCATTGATTCCTATGGGATCCGCCGCCTCCAGGGTGGCGGTTTGAAAACCAGGTACGCTGGGCCGTAAAAGTGCCGAGCGTACCTGCTAGTTTTTTGATAACTAGCAAAAGTAGTCAGATTGTGCCGCACTTGTGTGCGGAACATCTGGAGTGACGTAAGAATCGATCTGTGTCGGACTGAGTCCGGCGGATCGAAGCTTACGTCACAAAATTCTACTTTTGCCGGTCTGTAGCCTTTGATAACTAAGGCGAATCAGCCTCGCCACAAATACGCTGCAGAATTCCAGCGTATTTGAGGTTGACGGCTTGATAACTACCCCCCCATGTATTGTTTAACTGACTATGTGGATGTATGCATGAATATCATTTGTAAAGAATGAACAATAAGATGTATGTATCCATGGTAACTTTGATTGAAAAGTTATAAAAATACATTACAATGTACAGTTACACTTATAATAACACTGTCTAATAAAAATTATTCAAAAAAATATTGCACACAAAAGTTATAACGGCTCAAAGGTAGGAAGTATAAGGTGTTAGGAAAAAAAAGGCAGGCAAAGTGCTTTAACATTGAGACACATACATATACATCTTTAAATATGTATGTGTACGTATATACTGTATGTTTATATGTGTGTACATATGTATTTATGTGTGTATAAATGTATTTACAGACATATTTACACATATAAACACATAAATACATACAGTATGTATACATATATAGACATACATGGAAGTGCATTTGCCTTTAAGTAGATGAAAACATGTAAAATAATATTTATGCAATATGCAATTTTAATAAAGGCTTTAACTATGTATTTACTGTAAGTATTTGACATTCCAATGTTCTGCACATAGCAGAAAATGGTTATATGTATTTTTAAATAGATGTTACTATATATATATATATATATATATATATATATATATATCTATATCTATATATACAGTATATATATAATTTGGAAGTGAAGGGCACTCTCAGGCATTTGTAGAGAAAAGTCGGAAAGTCGACGTTTCTGCTCACATTTGAGCCTTCTTCAAGACAAAGAGAATCTTCAATCGGCACGTAGCTTTTGATGATTCAATAAAATATTGTCTGTGTTTCTCTACAAATGCCTGAGAGTGCCCTTCACCAAATAATATTATATATGACCTTTTGAGGATTGCACCCAGGAGGTCGAAACAACACCTAGGATGGAGTGCTGGGACACCTGCTAGCTATACAGTATATATATATATATATATATATATATATATATATATATATATATATATATATATAATATATATATATACACCCAAATACAATCCAGATCATACACCTGTAATTGGACAATAGTTTTCATTCCTACACACAAAAGAACGGTGTCAGTTCCTCGCAGCTCCTGAGAGTAGTCAGGAATAACACCGAGGATTCCCATAAGGATCTCCAACTATGTGACATGGCTCAGAAGTTTTTACAGCGAGGCTATCCCCCTCAACTCATTGAACGACAGCTTCTGGCTGCGGAGCAACAAACCCAGGATGGCCTTACAGTAAGGAACACTGAGAGGAAAGTGGATCAAAGACTGAACTTTGTGACAACATACACTCCCTCCTCGGAACTGGTAGCTAATACCATTAAGGACAACTGGAAAATCGTGGCAAAAGATATCAGCTTGCCCTTCTATGACCTTCCGCCCCCTAGGATGGTTTACAAGAGATCTAAAAATGTAAGAGATCTTCTGGTCTTGAATGATCCAGTGCACTGTTATGAACAGCGTACTTGGTTACCAAAAGCCAAATTGGGTTGTTACAGATGTGGTAACTGTGTCACTTGTAACCATATGGTGACCTGTAACAGTTTCCATCACCCACATACGAATAAACGCTACAAGATTCAGCACAGATTGACGTGCACATGGGAGTTTGTGGTCTATGCTATCATCTGTCCGTGTTCTCTATACTATATTGGAAAAACGGTAACCTCTTTTAGAGAAAGGTTAGCGAACCATAAATCTGCCATACGCCAGGCCATCAAAACGGGTAGCTCAGAGCAGCCAGTCGCAAGACATTTTTTACAAGCAGGACACTCGTTATCTATGCTGAGGGTAATACTCATAGATCATGTACCGCCGTTGAGACGTGGAGGGGATAGAGCGCTGGCATTATTAAGATCTGAGGCAAGGTGGATCTTTGATCTGAGCTCCGTGGCCCCCAAGGGCCTGAATACAATGATTGATTTTGGATGCTGCTACAAATGACTGCCTTACGGGAATCTCCTCTTTTGGAACTACAAGAATATAAGAATTTAACAAATAAGTTTCTACTATCTCCATGGGCATGATGGCACTTATAAAATAGTAATGTATTAGGTGTTTTTCCCATTGATACCGTATTGAGTATAGATTGGGTTCTTTTTGTCACACTAGTTTATGTGTACCTGTAAAGAGTAATTATTCACCATTTTAGATATAGCATTAATATATATTGGTAATTAATTTGTTGCTTTTCCCTGCTTACCAGGTATGTCACATAGCGTAATATATTTGTTATTGTTTCAGAACATATTATTATTTTTTGTACATATTGTCATTTATGTTTACACATATCTTTTACCCTATGTACCCCACATTGGTGGAGTACACTTCTCAGCTTGCTGCCTTGCTCCCCACACTGCTGTCATATTAAAACGGTTTGTTTACTGTTACTATGGCGACTGACTCACGGCATGCTTTGACTGGCCGTGACGTGTGACGTCATCGGTTTGCGCTCAGATGCAGGGAGCATGCAAAGCGTGATGGCTGGTCGGCTCCGGAGCGGGAAGGCGGATGCTAGGGTAATTACTCCTTCACTGTTACTGTCATTGGGTATATAAGGTGGGTCTTTGTATGGTTCTTGTATGTCGGTGTGGGCTCCATTTGAGAAAGGTTCTAGAGTGAACCGAGACGTTATGGGTTAAGGCCCTCTTGTTTTTGCTTTAATGCATTAAAAGGCTTTTTGTCAAAATATCCTGTGCTGCCTGCTTTTTCCAAGGACTTTCTATACCCCGCCAGGTGTATGTTCTGGATTGTATTTGTATCTTACGTATTTTGCAGTGCACCAGGTGGATGATATGATGGTGTGTGCTGCTTCCCCATCTCTCTTTATATATATATATATATATATATATATATATATATATATATATATATATATATATATATATATAAATATGTATTTATGAATAAATAGAACATATTCCGTTATGTAAAGAACACTGGAATATGAAATATCCATATTTTCATGTCGGGTTAGCACAAATGAGAATATGCGATTAGGTCTGCGCAAAAGTAAGGTGTTAGGTTTTTTCCCACTTTTTTCTCCTTTGACTTCTATGGGGGAATACGTGAACACACACGCGAAATTCTAACTTCTGATTTTTGTGCTCGTTGGGTTACCAAGGCCTAGATTTGGAGTTCGGCGGTAAAAGGGCTGTTAACGCTCCGCGGGTTTTTTTCTGGCCGCACCATAAATTTAACTCTGGTATCGAGAGTTCAAACAAATGCTGCGTTAGGCTCCAAAAAAGGAGCGTAGAGCATTTTTACCGCAAATGCAACTCTCGATACCAGAGTTGCTTACGGACGCGGCCGGCATCAAAAACGTGCTCGTGCACGATTCTCCCATAGGAAACAATGGGGCAGTTTGAGCTGAAAAAAAACCTAACACCTGCAAAAAAGCAGCGTTCAGCTCTTAACGCAGCCCCATTGTTTCCTATGGGGAAACACTTCCTACGTCTGCACCTAACACTCTAACATGTACCCCGAGTCTAAACACCCCTAACCTTACACTTATTAACCCCTAATCTGCCGCCCCCGCTATCGCTGACCCCTGCATTACACTTTTAACCCCTAATCTGCCGCTCCGTAAACCGCCGCCACCTACGTTATCCCTATGTACCCCTAATCTGCTGCCCTAACATCGCCGACCCCTATGTTATATTTATTAACCCCTAATCTGCCCCCCACAACGTCGCCGACACCTGCCTACACTTATTAACCCCTAATCTGCCGAGCGGACCTGAGCGCTACTATAATAAAGTTATTAACCCCTAATCCGCCTCACTAACCCTATCATAAATAGTATTAACCCCTAATCTGCCCTCCCTAACATCGCCGACACCTACCTTCAATTATTAACCCCTAATCTGCCGACCGGAGCTCACCGCTATTCTAATAAATGTATTAACCCCTAAAGCTAAGTCTAACCCTAACACTAACACCCCCCTAAGTTAAATATAATTTTTATCTAACGAAATAAATTAACTCTTATTAAATAAATGATTCCTATTTAAAGCTAAATACTTACCTGTAAAATAAATCCTAATATAGCTACAATATAAATTATAATTATATTATAGCTATTTTAGGATTAATATTTATTTTACAGGCAACTTTGTAATTATTTTAACCAGGTACAATAGCTATTAAATAGTTAAGAACTATTTAATAGTTACCTAGTTAAAATAATAACAAATTTACCTGTAAAATAAATCCTAACCTAACATATAATTAAACCTAACACTACCCTATCAATAAAATAATTAAATAAACTACCTACAATTACCTACAATTAACCTAACACTACACTATCAATAAATTAATTAAACACAATTGCTACAAATAAATACAATTAAATAAACTATCTAAAGTACAAAAAATAAAAAAGAACTAAGTTACAGAAAATAATAAAATATTTACAAACATAAGAAAAATATTACAACAATTTTAAACTAATTACACCTACTCTAAGCCCCCTAATAAAATAACAAAGCCCCCCAAAATAAAAAATTCCCTACCCTATTCTAAAATACAAATATTACAAGCTCTTTTACCTTACCAGCCCTGAACAGGGCCCTTTGCGGGGCATGCCCCAAGAATTTCAGCTCTTTTGCCTGTAAAAAAAAACATACAATACCCCCCCCCCAACATTACAACCCACCACCCACATACCCCTAATCTAACCCAAACCCCCCTTAAATAAACCTAACACTAATCCCCTGAAGATCTTCCTACCTTGTCTTCACCATACCAGGTTCACCGATCCGTCCTGGCTCCAAGATCTTCATCCAACCCAAGCGGGGGTTGGCGATCCATAATCCGGTGCTCCAAAGTCTTCCTCCTATCCGGCAAGAAGAGGACATCCGGACCGGCAAACATCTTCTCCAAGCGGCATCTTCTATCTTCTTCCATCCGATGACGACCGGCTCCATCTTGAAGACCTCCAGCGCGGATCCATCCTCTTCTTCCGACGACTAGACGACGAATGACGGTTCCTTTAAGGGACGTCATCCAAGATGGCGTCCCTCGAATTCCGATTGGCTGATAGGATTCTATCAGCCAATCGGAATTAAGGTAGGAATTTTCTGATTGGCTGATGGAATCAGCCAATCAGAATATAGTTCAATCCGATTGGCTGATCCAATCAGCCAATCAGATTGAGCTCGCATTCTATTGGCTGTTCCGATCAGCCAATAGAATGCGAGCTCAATCTGATTGGCTGATTGGATCAGCCAATCGGATTGAACTATATTCTGATTGGCTGATTCCATCAGCCAATCAGAAAATTCCTACCTTAATTCCGATTGGCTGATAGAATCCTATCAGCCAATCGGAATTCGAGGGACGCCATCTTGGATGACGTCCCTTAAAGGAACCGTCATTCGTCGTCTAGTCGTCGGAAGAAGAGGATGGATCCGCGCTGGAGGTCTTCAAGATGGAGCCGGTCGTCATCGGATGGAAGAAGATAGAAGATGCCGCTTGGAGAAGATGTTTGCCGGTCCGGATGTCCTCTTCTTGCCGGATAGGAGGAAGACTTTGGAGCACCGGATTATGGATCGCCAACCCCCGCTTGGGTTGGATGAAGATCTTGGAGCCAGGACGGATCGGTGAACCTGGTATGGTGAAGACAAGGTAGGAAGATCTTCAGGGGATTAGTGTTAGGTTTATTTAAGGGGGGTTTGGGTTAGATTAGGGGTATGTGGGTGGTGGGTTGTAATGTTGGGGGGGGGGTATTGTATGTTTTTTTTTACAGGCAAAAGAGCTGAAATTCTTGGGGCATGCCCCGCAAAGGGCCCTGTTCAGGGCTGGTAAGGTAAAAGAGCTTGTAATATTTGTATTTTAGAATAGGGTAGGGAATTTTTTATTTTGGGGGGCTTTGTTATTTTATTAGGGGGCTTAGAGTAGGTGTAATTAGTTTAAAATTGTTGTAATATTTTTCTTATGTTTGTAAATATTTTATTATTTTCTGTAACTTAGTTCTTTTTTATTTTTTGTACTTTAGATAGTTTATTTAATTGTATTTATTTGTAGCAATTGTGTTTAATTAATTTATTGATAGTGTAGTGTTAGGTTAATTGTAGGTAATTGTAGGTAGTTTATTTAATTATTTTATTGATAGGGTAGTGTTAGGTTTAATTATATCTTAGGTTAGGATTTATTTTACAGGTAAATTTGTTATTATTTTAACTAGGTAACTATTAAATAGTTCTTAACTATTTAATAGCTATTGTACCTGGTTAAAATAATTACAAAGTTGCCTGTAAAATAAATATTAATCCTAAAATAGCTATAATATAATTATAATTTATATTGTAGCTATATTAGGATTTATTTTACAGGTAAGTATTTAGCTTTAAATAGGAATCATTTATTTAATAAGAGTTAATTTATTTCGTTAGATAAAAATTATATTTAACTTAGGGGGGTGTTAGTGTTAGGGTTAGACTTAGCTTTAGGGGTTAATACATTTATTAGAATAGCGGTGAGCTCCGGTCGGCAGATTAGGGGTTAATAATTGAAGGTAGGTGTCGGCGATGTTAGGGAGGGCAGATTAGGGGTTAATACTATTTATGATAGGGTTAGTGAGGCGGATTAGGGGTTAATAACTTTATTATAGTAGCGCTCAGGTCCGCTCGGCAGATTAGGGGTTAATAAGTGTAGGTAGGTGTCGGCGACGTTGAGGGGGGCAGATTAGGGGTTAATAAATATAACATAGGGGTCGGCGATGTTAGGGGTAGCAGATTAGGGGTACATAGGGATAACGTAGGTGGCGGCGATTTGCGGTCGGAAGATTAGGGGTTAATTATTTTAAGTAGCTTGCGGCGACGTTGTGGGGGGCAAGTTAGGGGTTAATAGATATAATACAGGGGTCGGCGGTGTTAGGGGCAGCAGATTAGGGGTACATAAGTATAACGTAGGTGGCGGTCGGCAGATTAGGGGTTAAAAATTTTAATCGAGTGGCGGCGATGTGGGGGGACCTCGGTTTAGGGGTACATAGGTAGTTTATGGGTGTTAGTGTACTTTAGGGTACAGTAGTTAAGAGCTTTATAAACCGGCGTTAGCCAGAAAGCTCTTAACTCCTGCTATTTTCAGGCGGCTGGAATCTTGTCGTTAGAGCTCTAACGCTCACTGCAGAAACGACTCTAAATACCGGCGTTAGGAAGATCCCATTGAAAAGATAGGCTACGCAAATGGCGTAGGGGGATCTGCGGTATGGAAAAGTCGCGGCTGAAAAGTGAGCGTTAGACCCTTTAATCACTGACTCCAAATACCAGCGGGCGGCCAAAACCAGCGTTAGGAGCCTCTAACGCTGGTTTTGACGGCTACCGCCGAACTCTAAATCTAGGCCCAAGTGAGCTAAAACACTTTGCTTTCGTCGAGCGCAACCTGATAAATGCAAAAATCACAACTCTACTCGTAATCTATCCCTAAATAAAGTAAACAATACTCCTCCTACTGTTACGTTAATGGCTTTTGAAAAGAGAGAAGAAAGAAAAAGGAACACATTGGATTTAACCAAAGAGTGTTATGCCAATGAAGTAATATCATAAAGCACACACACACAGGAATGTTTCATCTTTCTTACAAAACCAAAATTTTGACTATGAGCTCTAGAAAACGGAAAGAATTAGGACATACCAAACCATTTGGATAAAGTAGTTTAAAATAACAGTAATTTGTGTTGAGTATTATTTATTTATCCTTTACCATGTCCATAAAATCTTTGTTTGGAGACCTTATACGATACCCAGTATATTTATTTTTGGGAGAAGGCTATTAAACATGTGCTACATGAATGTATTGTGTGTCTATTTTTGGTACCTGAGTGCCTATAGACATACATAGAAGACTAATCCCTGCAATGAAAATATTAAGAGGCCCATTTATCAAGCTCCGAATAGAGCTTGAGGGCCTGTTTTTCTGGCGAGCCTACAGGCTCGCCAGAAATAGCAGTTATGAAACAGCGGTCTAAAGACTGCTGCTCTATAACCCTGTCCGCCTGCTCTGAGCAGGCGGACAGAGATCGCCACAATTCAACCCGATCGAGTACGATCAGGTTGATTGACACCTCCCTGCTGGCGGCCACAAATCTGCAGGAGGCGACGTTGCACCAGCAGCTCACAAGAGCTGCTGGTGCAATGCTGAATACGGAGAGTGTATTGCTCTCCGCATTCAGCAAGGTCTGTCGGACCTGATCCGCACTGTCGGATCAGGTCCGACAGACCTTTGTAAATAGGCCTCCATAAATAGATTTTGTAGTTCATTAATATAAATTATCAAAAGCTTTGACATTAAAACAGTACAGAATTTAAAGTAATGACCCCATGAGGTAATTTAATTAATCTGCAATGATAAAAATAGAGTCTGTTCAAAGCAAAGTGATTGCAAAATCTTTTTATGAGTAAATAAAACTAAATTCCTAAGAGGTTTAAACATATTTAGTGCTATACTGCTGAGGTTATGCTTACACCTGGTGAGCTTGAAGGTTGGAATAATAATATGCTTTATTTATACGTCCATTACAATTTTATATTCTTTCCACATATTAATCATACATTTTAAACATTGTTTGATAAGCCAGAATGAAAGTTTATAAAATGAACAACTAGACACAGATTTTTTTATTGCCAACATTATAGAAAACATGTAGTTTATCAATATTACTGCAATACAATGTTTGATGATTACAATTGATAGCTGCTGGGTTGGTGTGGTAAAGCCATAACTGCAGCTCATTTATAATGCTGATCTTAGTTTTGCAATGCATTACATTTCCTGTAAATCTCAGACTACATGGTGACATAAGCATTTAATCCCTGGATGTTATCTGTGCAGGTGTATCAAATGCTCCCTTTTCGTTATTCAGTTCTTCACATAGTCAACCTCAGACACACATTTGTCAGTTGACATCATTATTTAGATTTTGGAGACCAACAGAGAGATTCTCTAACCATCAGGATGACCAAGTAGTTTTCACAGGAGCACCAGTTTGTGCTTCCTCTTCTTCTAAAATGGATTCTGCCCAAATGTCAGCACTAGAAGGGTCAATAATGGTTTCCAACATATTAGACTGTTCTTGATCAATATGCAGAGCCTACACTATACTTGAAAAACCAAGAGATATTTATAGTATTTAAATGACAAAGAATCTAAGAAATAAAATATTGTAGCACTAAAATGTAAGAAGGATAAGGTGATCAACAGTTACCAGGGGAAGGCTGAGGTGATAAATATTTGTTTTTCTTCATATCCTCCTCTAACTACTTAATAGGATGACAGACACAACTAGGTCAAAAATGATCATTCCAGCAGTAGAAGCACAATACATTATCCCAATAAATGAGAGAATTTTTATCTATTTCAAAAGTCTTCCTGTGACAGACGTATTTTCACCCTTTTGGTTCCAATGGTGTTTGCCACCTGAGTGTATCTATTTCCCCAGTACAAGTGTTTAGCTTCTTATTTTTCATTTCAATTGCTTCTTTTTAAGGATGTCCAGTTCAGGTACATGTAGACAAATTGATTGGGAGACAGAAAAAGATGAATGATTAACAAACATTATATTTTATGAAAATTCAACCTATATGGTCATGTGATTCATGCAAAATGATATTTTTCGACTTAAATGCAATTATAGTTATAGTAGGTGATAAGCCTGCCCAGAGGGCAGTCTATGTTTAACCCCTTAAGGACCGGGCATTTCAGACAAAAACTTCCCCAAAAGAGCAGAGAATTTTTACCATCACTACATTTAAACAGAAATAGAGCCTTTATTATATTTACTTATCAAAACTATATATATATTTTTAGTAGACAACCCAAAGTATTGATCTAGGCCCATTTTGTTATATTTCGTGCCACCATTTCACAGCCAAATGCGATCAAATAAAAAAATTGTTAACTTTTTCACAATTTTAGGTTTCTCACTGAAATGATTTACAAACAACTTGTGCAATCATGGCACAAATGGTTGTAAATGCTTCTCTGTGATCCCCTTTGTTCAGAAATAGCAGACATATATGGCTTTGGCCTTGCTTTTAGGTGATTAGAAGGCCGCTAAATGCTGCTGCACACCACACTTGTACAGGTGAAACTCGAAAAATTAGAATATCGTGCAAAAGTTCATTTATTTCACTAATGCAACTTAAAAGGTGAAACTAATATATGAGATAGACTCATTACATACAAAGCAAGATACTTCAAGCCGTGATTTGTCATAATTGTTATGATTATGGCTTACAGCTCATGAAAACCCCAAATCCACAATCTCAGAAAATTAGAATATTACATGCAATCAATAAAACAAGGATTGTACATAGAACAATATCGGACCTCTGAAAAGTATAAGCATGCATACTGTATGTACTCAGTACTTGGTTTGGGCCCCTTTTGCAGCAATTACTGCCTCAATGCAGCGTGGCATGGAAGCTATCAGCCTGTGGCACTGCTGAGGTGTTATGGAAGACCAGGATGATTCAATAGCTGCCTTCAGTTCTTCTGCATTTTTCGGTCTCATGTCCCTCATCTTTCTCTTGGAAATGCCCCATAGATTCTCTATGGGGTTCAGGTCAGGCGAGTTTGCTGGCCAATCAAGCACAATAATCCCACGGTCATTGAACCAGGTTTTGGTGCTTTTGGCAGTGTGGGCAGGTGCCATGTCCTGCTGGAAAATTAAGTCAGCATCCCCATAGAGCTCATCTGCGGAAGGAAGCATGAAGTGCTCCAAAATCTCCTGGTAGATGGCTGCGTTGACCCTGGACTTAATGAAGCACAGTGGACCAACACCAGCAGATGATATGGCTCCCCAAATCAACACAGACTGTGGAAACTTCACACTGGACTTCAAGCATCTTGCAGTGTGTGCCTCTACATTCTTCCTCCATACTCTGGGTCCTTAGTTTCCAAATGAGATGCAAAATTTGCTCTCATCAGAAAAAAGGACTTTGTACCACTGAGCAACAGACCAGGTCTGTTTTTTTTTAGCCCAGGTAAGACGCTTCTGACGTTGTTTGTTGTTCAGGAGTGGCTTGACAAGAGGAATACGACATTTGAAGCCCATGTCCAGGATCTGTCTGTGTGTGGTGGCTCTTGATGCACTGACTCCAGCCTCAGTCCACTCCTTGTGAAACTCCCCAACCCTTTTGAATGGCCTTTTCCTGACAATCCTCTCCAGGCTGCAGTTATCCCTGCTGCTTATGCACCTTTTTCTAACACACTTTTTCCTTCCACATAACTTTCTATTAATGTGCTTTGATACAGCACTTTGGGAACATCCAACTTCTTTTGCAATTACCTTTTGAGGCTTTCCCTCCTTATGGAGGGTGTCAATGATGGCTTTCTGCACAACTGTCAGGTCAGCAGTCTTTCCCATGATTGTGATTCCTACTGAACCAGACTGAGAGACCATTTAAAGGCTCAGGAACCCTTCGCAGGTGTTATGGTTTAATTAGCTGATTAGAGTGGGACACTTTGAGCCTAGAATATTGCACCTTTTCACAATATTCTAAGTTTCTGAGATTGTGGATTTGGGGTTTTCATGAGCTGTAAGTCATAATCATTACAATTATGACAAATCACGGCTTGAACTATCTTGCTTTTCATGTAATGAGTGTATCTCATATATTAGTTTCACCTTTTAAGTTGCATTAGTGAAATAAATGAACTTTTGCACGATATTCAAATTTTTCGAGTTTCACCTGTATTATGCCCATCAGTGAAGGGGTTAATTAGGTAGCTTGTAGGGTTAATTTTATCTTTAGTGTAGCGATCAGCCTCCAACCTGACACACACTAGCCCCTGATCCCTCCCTGACCCCTCTCAAACAGCTCCCTTCCCTCCCCCACCCCCCAAAGGGCACCCCCATCTTAAGTACTGGCAGAAAGTCTGCCAGTAGAAAAATAAAAGTTTTTTTTTTACTTTGTTTTTTATATTTTATGCAGGGTAGTATCCCCCCTTACCTCTCAACTTCCCTGATCCCCCCAAAACAGCTCTCTAACCCTTCCCCCTCTACCTTTTAGCTGCGATCTTAGGTACTGGCAGCTGTCTGTTTTTTAATAATACTAATTTTCTTTTATGTAATTGGCAAGAGTCCATGAGCTAGTGACATATGGGATATACAATCCTACCAGGAGGGGCAAAGTTTCCCAAACCTCAAAATGCCTATAAATACACCCCTCACCACACCCACAATTCAGTTTTACAAACTTTGCCTCCTATGGAAGTGGTGAAGTAAGTTTGTGCTAAGATTTCTACATTGATATGCGCTTCTCAGCATTGTTGAAGCCCGATTCCTCTCAGAGTACAGGGAATGTCAGAGGGACGTGAAGGGAGTATCACCTATTGAATACAATGATTTCTCTAACGGGGGTCTTTTTCATGGGTTCTCTGTTATCAGTCGTAGAGATTCATCTCCTACCTCCCTTTTCAGATTGACGATATACTCTCAAATTTACCATTACCTCTACTAAGAACTGTTTTAGTACTGGTTTGGCTATCTACTATATGTGGATGGGTGTCTTTTGGTAAGTATGTTTTCATTTACTTAAGACACTCTCAGCTATGGTTTGGCACTTTATGCAAATTATATAAAGTTCTAAATATATGTATTGTACTTATATTTGCCATGAGTCAGGTTCATGTATTTCCTTCTGCAGACTGTCAGTTTCATATTTGGGAATATAAACACTTTAAGAAATGTATTTCTTACCTGGGGTTTAGTCTTTTTCAATTTGACTACTTTTTGCATTTGCAGGTATTAGGCCCGCGGGTGCGTCAAATGTTAGACTTTATTGCGTCATTTTTGGCGCAAACTTTTTTGGCTCGGAAAAATAAGTTTTTTGACGCAACTTCGTCATTTCCGGGCGTCATACGTGACACCGAGACCTTTCACACGGTGGCGTCATTAGTGACGCAAGTGTGTCATTTCCGGTCATTTTTGGCGCCAAAAAAGTTTACGTTACGTTGTGCGTCATACTTGGCACCAATTTTTCTTCATTATTTCAATACCCAATTGTTGTTTGCCTCCTGCTTTCTTTTCTATCAAGAGGCCTATGCTTTTGCATTTTTTCCCATTTCTGAAACTGTCATTTAAGGAAATAGATAATTTTGCTTTATATGTTGTTTTTTCTCTTACATTGAGCAAGATGTCCCAATCTGATCCTGCCTCTGAAGTTTCTGCTGGAACATTACTGCCTGACATCGGTTCTACCGAAGCTAAGTGCATTTGTTGTAAAATTGTAGAAATTAATCCACCGAATGTCATTTGTAATAGTTGTCATGATAAACTTTTACATGCAGATAGTGTTTCTATCAGTAATAGTACATTGCCAGTTGCAGTTCCTTCAACTTCTAATGTGCATGATATACCTGTAAATTTTAAAGAATTTGTTTCTGATTCTATTATGAAGGCTTTGTCTGCATTTCCACCTTCTAATAAACGCAAAAGGTCTTTTAAAACTTCTCATTTAGCTGATGAAATTTCAAATGACCAACAACATAATAATTCATCCTCTTCTGTTGAGGATCTATCTGAAACAGAAGATCCTTCCTCAGATATTGACACTGACAAATCTACTTATTTATTTAAAATAGAGTATATGCGTTCTTTATTAAAAGAAGTGTTAATTACTTTGGATATTGAGGTAACCAGTCCTATTGACGTTCAGTCTAATAAATGTTTAAATGCTGTTTTTAAACCTCCTGTGGTTTCCCCAGGTGTTTTTCCCATTCCTGAAGCTATTTCTGATATGATTTCTAGGGAATGGAACAAGCCAGGTACTTCCTTTATTCCTTCTTCAAGGTTTAAGAGATTGTATCCTTTACCAGCAAAATCTATAGAGTTTTGGGAAAAGGTCCCCAAAGTTGATGGGGCTATTTCTACTTTTGCTAAATGTACCACTATTCCTATGGAAGATAGCACTTCCTTTAGGGATCCTTTAGATAGGAAACTTGAATCTTATCTAAGGAAGGCCTATTTATATTCAGGTCATCTTCTCAGACCTGCTATTTCTTTGGGTGATGTTGCGGCTGCATCAACTTTCTGTTTGGAAAATGTAGCGCAACATGAATTGGATTTTGACATATCTAGCATTGTTCGCTTACTGCAACATGCTAATCATTTTATTTGTGATGCAATTTTTGATATTATCAAAATTGATGTTAGATCCATGTCTTTAGCTGTATTAGCTAGAAGAGCTTTGTGGCTTAAATCTTGGAATGCTGATATGACATCTAAATCTAGATTACTATCTCTTTCTTTCCAAGGTAATAATTTATTTGGTTCTCAGTTGGATTCTATTATTTCAAATATCACTGGAGGAAAAGGAGTTTTTTTGCCTCAGGATAAAAAAACCTAAGGGTAAATCTAAGGCTTCTCACCGTTTTCGTTCCTTTTGTCAGAATAAGGAACAAAAACTCAATCCTCCTCCCAAGGAATCTGCTTCCAGTTGGAAGCCTTCCTCAAATTGGAATAAATCCAAGCCATTTAGGAAACCAAAGTCTGCCCCTAAGTCCGCATGAAGTTGCGGCCCTCATTCCAGCTCAGCTGGTAGGGGGCAGATTAAGGTTTTTCAAGGATTGTTGGATAAAATCTGTCCAAAATCATTGGATTCAGAGCATTGTCTCTCAAGGGTATCGAATAGGATTCAAAGTAAGACCTCCTGTGAGAAGATTTTTTCTCTCACGCATCCCTGTAAATCCAGTAAAAGCTCAGGCTTTTCTGAAGTGTGTTTCAGACCTGGAGTCTTCAGGCGTAATCATGCCAGTTCCTCTTCAGGAACAAGGTTTGGGGTTTTATTCAAACCTATTCATTGTACCAAAGAAAGAAAATTTGTTCAGACCAGTTCTGGATCTGAAAATTTTGAATCGTTATGTAAGAGTACCAACTTTCAAGATGGTGACTATAAGGACTATTCTGCCTTTTGTTCAGCAAGGACATTATATGTCCACAATAGACTTGCAGGATGCATACCTTCATATTCCGATTCATCCAGAACACTTTCAGTTTCTGAGATTCTCTTTTCTAGACAAGCACTACCAATTTGTTGCTCTTCCATTTGGCCTAGCAACAGCTCCAAGAATCTTTTCAAAGGTTCTGGGTGCCCTACTATCTGTAATCAGAGAACAGGGTATTGCAGTGTTTCCTTATTTGGACGATATCTTGGTACTAGCTCAGTCTTTACATACTGTAGAATCTCACACGAATCAACTAGTGTTGTTTCTTCGGAAACATGGTTGGAGGATCAATTTACCAAAATGTTTCTTGATTCCTCAGACAAGGGTCACCTTTTTAGGCTTCCAGATAGATTCAGTGTCCATGACTCTGTCTCTAACAGACAAGAGACGTTTAAAATTGGTTGCAGCCTGCCGGCACCTTCAGTCTCAGTCATTCCCTTCAGTGGCTATGTGCATGGAAGTTTTAGGTCTCATGAGTGCAGCATCGGACGCAATCCCCTTTGCTCGTTTTCACATGAGACCTCTACAGCTTTGTATGCTGAATCAATGGTGCAGGGATTATACAAAGATATCACAATTAATATCCTTGAATCCCAATGTACGACATTCTCTGACATGGTGGATAGATCACCATCGTTTTGTTCAAGGGGCTTCTTTTGTTCACCCAACCTGGACTGTGATCACAACAGATGCGAGTCTTTCAGGTTGGGGAGCTGTTTGGGGATCTCTGACAGCACAAGGGGTTTGGAAATCTCAAGAGGCGAGATTACCAATAAATATTTTCGAACTCCGTGCAATTCTCAGGGTTCTTCAGTTCTGGCCTCTACTAAAGAGAGAACCATTCATTTGTTTTCAGACAGACAATATCACAACTGTGGCTTATGTCAATGATCAGGGTGGGACTCACAGTCCCCAAGCTATGAAAGAAGTATCTCGGATACTTGCATGGGCGGAATCCAGCTCCTGTCTAATCTCTGCGGTGCATATCCCAGGCGTAGACAATTGGCAGGCGGATTATCTCAGCCACCAGACTTTACATCCAGGGGAGTGGTCTCTCCATCCAGATGTGTTTTCTCAGATTGTTCAGATGTGGGGGCTTCCAGAGATAGATCTCATGGCCTCTCATCTAAACAAGAAACTTCCCAGATACCTGTCCAGGTCCAGGGATGTTCAGGCGGAAGCAGTGGATGCGCTGACACTTCCTTGGTGTTATCAACCTGCTTACATCTTTCCGCCTCTAGTTCTCCTTCCAAGAGTGATCTCCAAAATCATCATGGAACAGTCTTTTGTGTTGCTGGTGGCTCCAGCATGGCCACACAGGTTTTGGTATGCGGATCTGGTTCGGATGTCCAGTTGCCCGCCTTGGCCACTTCCGTTATGGCCGGACCTACTATCTCAAGGTCCGTTTTTCCATCAAGATCTCAAATCATTAAATTTGAAGGTATGGAAATTGAACGCTTAGTTCTAAGTCATAGAGGTTTCTCTGACTCAGTGATTAATACTATGTTACAAGCTCGTAAATCTGTTTCTAGAAAGATTTATTATAGAGTTTGGAAGACTTACATTTCATGGTGTTCTTCTCATAAATTCTCCTGGCATTCTTTTAGAATTCCTAGAAATTTACAGTTTCTTCAGGATGGTTTGGATAAGGGTTTGTCTGCAAGTTCCTTGAAAGGACAAATCTCCGCTCTTTCTGTTTTATTTCACAGAAAGATTGCTATTCTTCATGATATTCACTGTTTTGTACAGGCTTTAGTTCATATTAAGCCTGTCATTAAATCAATTTCTCCTCCTTGGAGTCTTAATTTGGTTCTGAAGGCTTTACAGGCTCCTCCATTTGAGCCTATGCATTCTTTGGACATTAACCTACTTTCCTGGAAAGTGTTGTTCCTTTTGGCTATTTCTTCTGCTAGAAGAGTTTCGGAGCTATCTGCTCTTTCTTGTGAGTCTCCTTTTCTGAATTTTCATCAGGATAAGACAGTTTTGCGGACTTCTTTTCAATTTTTACCTAAGGTTGTGAATTCTAACAACATTAATAGAGAAATTGTTGTTCCTTCCTTGTGTCCTAATCCTAAGAATTCTTTGGAGAGATCCTTACATTCTTTGGATGTGGTAAGAGCTTTGAAATATTATGTGGAAGCTACTAAAAATTTCAGGAAGACTTCCAGTTTATTTGTTTTATTTTCTGGTCCTAGGAAAGGTCAGAAAGCTTCTGCTATTTCCTTGGCTTCTTGGTTGAAACTTTTGATTCATCAAGCTTATTTGGAGTCGGGTCAAACCCCGCCTCAGAGAATTACAGCTCATTCTACTAGATCAGTTTCCACTTTGTGGGCTTTTAAGAATGAAGCTTCAGTTGATCAGATTTGCAAAGCAGCAACTTGGTCCTCTTTGCATACATTTACTAAATTCTACCATTTTTATGTATTTGCTTCTTCGGAAGCAGTTTTTGGTAGAAAAGTTCTTCAGGCAGCTGTTTCAGTTTGATTCTTCTGCTTTTGATTTAAGTTTTTTTCTTTCAAAAGTGAAAATAACTTATTTTTTGGGTTGTGGATTATTTTTTCAGCGGAATATGGCTGTTTTTATTTTATTCCCTCCCTCTCTAGTGACTCTTGAGTGGAAGACTCCACATCTTGGGTATTGATATCCCATATGTCACTAGCTCATGGACTCTTGCCAATTACATGAAAGAAAACATAATTTATGTAAGAACTTACCTGATAAATACATTTCTTTCATATTGGCAAGAGTCCATGAGGCCCACCCTTTTTATGGTGGTTATGTTTTTTTGTATAAAGCACAATTATTTCCAAATTTCCTTTGTTGATGCTTTCTACTCCTTTCTTTATCACCCCACTGCTTGGCTATTCGTTAAACTGAATCGTGGGTGTGGTGAGGGGTGTATTTATAGGCATTTTGAGGTTTGGGAAACTTTGCCCCTCCTGGTAGGATTGTATATCCCATATGTCACTAGCTCATGGACTCTTGCCAATATGAAAGAAATGAATTTATCAGGTAAGTTCTTACCTAAATTATGTTTTTTCTGTAGTGTAGCTGCTCCCCTCAATACCCAAACCTCCCTCCCAGGTCCCCTTTTTTCCCAAATTACCCCACATATGATCCCCTCATTGCCCTTCCTTCCTCCTTAACCCTCTATCTTTCTTTTTTTCTTTTTTCCCCCCGCAAGTAGCATAGCCAAGCGGTCCCGCCCCATGCTACAGGGTACGTCACTGGTCCTTAAGGGCATAACAACCAGCATCGTACAGGGTACAGTGCTGGTCGTTAAGGGGTTAAAAACTACAACCCCCCAAGCTAACGTTACAACAACAAAAAATTACAGAAAAAAATAAACAAAGGTATCCAAAATAAAAAATTTAAACCTTAACTAATACCTCTATAAAAAATAAAAAATACCCCCAAAATAAATACACCCAATAGCCCTTAAAATGGCCTTTTGTAGGGCATTGCCCTAAGTTAAACAGCTCTTTTACCTCTAAAAAATACTAAATCCCTCCTAACGGTAAAAACCATCCAACCAACCAAACCCGCAAAAATAAAAAAAACTAACACTAAATTTTTTTTAAATACCCATTCCCCTAAAGGGGCATTTGTATGGGCATTGCCCTTAAAAGGGAACTCACTGTTCCTGAAGTCCGGCGGAGAAGGTCTTCTTTCAGACGGATCCATCATCTTCTATCTTCATTCGGAGTGAAGGCGGCATGGAGCGGAGGTGTGTTCCCAATGCCTGGATCCTCAGTGGCGGTCCTCGATGGCATGGAGGCTCCACTTCATCCTATGTCCATCGTAGACTGAAGATTGAATGCAAGGTACCACAAACAATTTGGGGTACCTTGCATTCATATTGGCTGAAATTTTGAAATCACCCAATGGTATTAGAGCTACTGAAATCCTATTAGCTGTTCAAATCAGCCAATAAGATTTCATTAGCTCACATCCTATTGGCTGATTTTAAAATATCAGCCAATAGGAATGCAAGATACCCCAATAAATATGGGGTACCTTGCATTCAATTTTCAGTGTGCAGCGGACGATTGCATGAAGAGGAGCCTCCACGCCGCAGAGGAGCGCCACATCTGGGAAGACCGCTCCGCGCCGCCTTCGCTGTGGATGAAGATAGATGATGGACCCGCCTGGAAGAAGACCTTCTCCGCCAAACTTCAGGAACCGTGAGTACCTATTTGGGGCTTAATGTTAGGGTTTTTTTTATTTTTTTATTTAAGATTAGGGATTTGGGCGCTGTAAAAGAGCTGAATGCCTATTTAAGGGCAGTAAATGAGCTGAATGCCCTTTTAAGGGCAATGCCCATACAAATGCCATTTTATGGGCAATGGGTAGTTTAGGTTTTTTAGTCTTAGGTTTTTTTTATTTTGGGGGGTTTGGTGGGTGGGGGGTTTTACTGGTAGGGGGACTTGGTTTATTTTTAATGTGAAAGAGCTGATTTCTTTAGGGCAATGGATTTCTTTTAAGGGCTATTGGTAGTTTATTCTTAGATTAGGGGGTGTTTTTATTTTAGGGGGCTTTTTTATTTTCATAGGGATTAGGTTTAATTATTTTTTTTGGATAATGTGGTTTATTATTTTGTGTAATGTTAGACTTTTTTATCTTTGTAAATTTTAGATTAGTTTAAATTTAGTTTTCTTTCAGCCAGATTACGAGTTTTGAGCGCTATAGGGAAATTAATGACCGCAACATTTTCAGCGTTATTTCACCTCCCTATAGCGCTGCTATTACAGGTTTGCAAAAAGCAGGCTTCTGCGAGCGATATGGTGCCGTTGAGCTCCATGCTTCACTCAAATACAAGCGCTGCTTTGACGTGCTCGTGCACGATTTTCCCATAGACATCAATGGGGAGAGCTGGCAAAAAAAAAAAATAACACCTGCGATCGGGGAAAAAAAGCTTTGTAACGCAGCCCCATTGATGTCTATGGGGAAAGAAAAAGTTATGTTTAAACCTAACACCCTAACATAAAAACCACATCTAAACACCCCTAATCTGCCACCCCCGACATCGCCGCCACCTACATAATGTTATTAACCCCTAATCTGCCGTCCTTAACCTCGCTGCCACCTAAATAAAACTATTAACCCCTAATCTGCCGCTCCTGATATCGCTGCCACCTACATACAGTTATTAACCCTTAATCTGCCACCCTTAACATCGCCGCCACCTACATTACAGTTATTAACCCCTAATCTGCTGCCCCCAATGTTGCCATCACTATACTAAAGTTATTAACCTCTAAACCTCTGGCTTACAACATCACTAACACTAAATAAATATATTGACCCCTAAACTTAACCCTAACACCCCCTAACTTAAATATAATTAAAATAAATCTAAATACAACTTACAATTATTACCTAAATAATACCTATTTAAAACTAAATACTTACCTGTAAAATAAAATCTAAGATAGCTACAATATAACTAATAGTTATATTGTAGCTAGCTTAGGTTTTATTTTTATTTCACAGCTAATTTTGTATTTATTTTAACTAGGTAGCCTAGTAAGTAAATAGTTATTAATCTAATCAGCCAATAGAATGAGAGCTCAATCCTATTGGCTGATTGGATCAGCCAATAGGATGAAAGCTCAATCCTATTGGCTGATTGCAACAGCCAATAGGATTTTTTCACCTTTAATTACTATTGGCTGATAGAATTCTATCAGCCCATCGGAATGTAAGGGATGCCATCTTGGATGACGTACCTTAAAGGGAAACTTCATTCTACGTTGACCATCGGAAGAAGAGGATACTCTGCGCCGGATGTCTTGAAGATGGACACGCTCCGCGCCAGATGGATGAAGATAGAAGATGCCATCTGGATGAAGACTTCTGCCCGCTTGGATGAAGATTTCTGCCAGCTTCGATGAGGACTTCGGCCCGCTTGGATGAAGACTTTTGCCGGCTTCGATGAGGACTTCTGCCGCTTGGATGAGGATGGATGTCTGGTCTTCTAAAAGTGTTTTAAGGGTTTATTGGGTGGGTTTTATTTTTAGATTAGGGTTTGGGCAATGTAAAAGAGCTAAATGCTCTTTTAAGGGCAATGCCCATCCAAATGGCCTTTTCAGGGCAATGATTAGCCTAGGTTTATTTAGCTAGGTTTTTATTTGGGGGGTTTGGTTGGGTGGGTAAGGGTTTTACTGTTGGGGGGTTGTTTGTATTTTTTTTTACAGGTAAAAAAGCTTATTTCTTTGGGGCAATGCTCCGCAAAAGGCCCTTTTAAGGGCCATTGGTAGTTTAGTGTTTTTTTTTTTATTTTTGAGGGGTGTTTATTTTGATAGGGCTATTAGATTAGGAGAAATTTGTTTTTATTTTTGATAATTTAATTTGTGTAATGTAGTGTTTATTATTTTTTGTAATTAAGATAAATGTAGTTAATTAATTTAATTTATTTTATTTTATTGTAATGTTAGGTTTTAGTGTAAGGCAGGTTAGGTTTTATTTTACAGGTAACTTTGTATTTATTTTAACTAGGTAGCTAGTAAATAGTTAATAACTATTTACTAACTAGTCTACCTAGTTAAAATAAATACAAACTTACCTGTGAAATAAAAATAAACCTAAAATAGCTACAATGTAACTATTAGTTATATTGTAGCTAGCTTGGTTTTTATTTTACAGTTGAGTATTTAGTTTTAAATAGGAATTATTTGGGTAATAATAGTAAATTTTATTTAGATTTATTTTAATTATATTTAAGTTAGGGGGTGTTAGGGTTACGTTAGGGTTAGGGTTAGGTTTAGGGGTTAATAGGTTTATAATAGCGGCGGTGTGGGCGGACGGCAGATTAGCAGTTAATAATATTTAAATAGTGTTTGCGATGCGGGAGGGTGGCGGTTTAGGGGTTAATAGTTTTATTATAGTTGCGGCGATGTCTGGAAGCGGCGGAATAGGGGTTAATACATTTTTTAAGTGGCGGCGATGTCCGGAGTGGCAGATTGGTGGTTAATAATTTTAGTTTAGTGTTTGCAATGCAGGAGGGCCTCGGTTTAGGGCTTTATAGGTAGTTTATGGGTGTTAGTGTACTCTGTGACAGTTTAGTTATGAGTTTTATGTTACAGCTTTGTAGCATAAAACTCATAGATACTGACTTTAGATGGCGTTACGGATCTTGTAATTTTAGGCTGTACCGCTCACTTTTTGGCCTCACCGCAAAACTCGTAATGCTATGCTATGGGAGTCCCATTGAAAAAGGACTTTTCTTAAAGTGCGGTACTGACGTTGCGTGATGGCCAAAAAGGTGTGCGGTACACCTATTCTGACAAGACTTGTAATAGCGGCGTTAGGGAAAAAGCAGCTTTATGGGCCATAGCAATGCTTTTTCACTCATAAAGTAATGTTAGGTTTTTTTATTTTAATTGTAATTTAGGATTATTTTAATTTATGTAATGGGGTTAATTTAGGGGGTGTTAGGTTAGGGGGCTTAGACCGTTGCTCCATAACTGGTCCACCTGCTCTGAGGCTGCAGACATCAATCCGCCCGATCCTATATGATTGACACCCCCTGCTAGGCCAATAACTGCTTGTGCAATGATAGGCGATTACCTTTCCAACGTTGGGTCTTGGGGTCTGTAACTGCTTAGATGCCTGAGATACAATGCTAGAAAATGTGATGTGATAGTCCAAAAATGAACATCATTTCAATATGGCACTATCCGAGTTTTTTGTGCCTACTGTACAGATTTGCTTGACATATGTCAGCATGAAACTGGGCTTCATATTCCTTTAAAAAACTTTTTAAGGTGGTATCTCTTTATTGGAAGACATTCCAGGAACATGTTTTATAATATTAAAGACTATGGCCTAGATTGCGAGTTTTGCATTAGAAGCTGTGCGGTGCTAACGAGCAGTTTAAGCTCACCGCTCACTTACAGACAGCGCTGGTATTACGGGTTTTTAGAAACCCGGCGTTAACCGCAAAAAAGTGAGCGAAGAGCAAAATTTTGCTCCACATCTCACCTCAATACCAGCGCTGCTTATGTTAGCGGTGAGCTGGCTGAACATGCAAAAAAGCAGCGTAAATCTCCTAATGCAGCACCATTGATTCCTATGGGGAAATAAAAGTTATGTCTACACCTAACACCCTAACATGAACCCCAAGTCTAAACACCGCTAATCTTACACTTATTAACCCCTAATCTGCCGCCCCCGACATCGCTGACACCTACATTATATTATTAACCCCTAATCTGCCGCTCCGGACACCGCCGCCACCTACATTATACTTATGAACCCCTAATCTGCTGCCCCCAACATCGCCGACACCTATATTATATTTATTAACCCCTAATCTGCCGCCCCCAATGTCGCTACAACCTAACTACATTTATTAATGTGTCGCGACCACTATAATAAAGTTATTAACCCCTAATCCTAAATCTAACCCTAACCCTTACACCCCCTAACTTAAATATAATTTAAATAAATCCAAAAAAAAATACTACAATTAACTAAATAATTCCTATTTAAAAATAAATACTTACCTATAAAATAAACCCTAAGCTAACTACAATATAACTAATAGTTACATTGTAGCTAGCTTAGGGTTTATTTTTTATTTTACAGGCAAGTTTGTATTTATTTTAACTAGGTAGAAAAGTTATTAAATAGTTATTAACTATTTAATAACTACCAAGTTAAAATAAAGACAAATTTACCTGTAAAATAAAACCTAACCTAAGTTACAATTACACCTAACACTACACTATAATTAATTTAATTACCTAAATTAAATACAATTAATTACAATTAAATAAAATTATCTAAAGTACAAAAAAAAACAACGCTAAATTACAGAAAATAATAAAGAAATTACAAGATTTTTAAACTAATTACACATAATCTAATCCCCCTAACAAAATAAAAAAGCCCCCCCAAAATAAAAAAAAGTAAATTTATGCTTACCTGATAAATTGATTTCTTCTATGATACGACGAGTCCACGGATTCATCCTTTACTCGTGGGATATTACCCTCCTGCTAACAGGAAGTGGCAAAGAGCACCACAGCAGAGCTGTCTATATAGCTCCTCCCTTGATTCCATCCCCCAGTCATTCGATCGAAGGTATAGGAAGAAAAAGGAGAAACTAAAAGGTGCAGAGGTGACTGAAGTTTTAAATCAAAAAATATAATCTGTCTTAAATTGACAGGGCGGGCCGTGGACTCGTCGTATCATAGAAAAAATCAATTTATCAGGTAAGCATTAATTTACTTTTCGTCTATAAGATACGATGAGTCCACAGATTCATCCTTTACTTGTGGGATACAATACCAAAGCTACAGGACACAGATGAATGGGAGGGACAAGACAGATGCCTAAACAGACAGCACCACTGCTTGAAGAACTTTTCTCCCAAAAATAGCCTCCGAAGAAGCAAAAGTATCAAATTTGTAAAATTTGGAAAAGGTATGAAGTGAAGACCAAGTCGCAGCCTTACAAATCTGTTCAACAGAAGCATAATTTTTAAAAGCCCATGTGGAAGCCACCGCTCTAGTAGAGTGAGCTGTAATCCTTTCAGGAGGCTGCTGTCCAGCAGTCTCGTATGCCAAACGGATGATGCTTTTCAGCCAAAAAGAAAGAGAGGTAGCCGTAGCTTTTAGACTTCTACGTCTTCCAGAATAGACAACAAACAGAGAAGATGTTTGACGGAAATCTTTGGTCCCTTGCAAGTAAAACTTCAAAGCACTAACCATGTCCAAGTTGTGTAACAGACACTCCTCCTTAGAAGAAGGATTAGGACACAGAGAAGGAACAACAATTTCCTGATTAATATTCTTATTAGTAACAACCTTAGGAAGGAATCCAGGTTTGGTACGCAAAACCACCTTATCAGAATGGAAAACAAGATAAGGCGAGTCACATTGCAATGCAGATAGTTCAGATACTCTTCGAGCCAAAGAGATAACAACTAAAAACAGAACTTTCCAAGATAAAAGCTTAATATCTATGGAATGCATAGGTTAAAATGGAACCCCTTGAAGAATTTTAAGAACTAAATTCAAACTCCATGGCGGAGCAATAGGTTTAAACACAGGCTTAATTCTACCCAAAGCCTGACAAAACGACTGAACATCTGGAAAATCTGCCAGATGCTTGTGCAGTAAAATTGATAAAGCAGATATCTGTCCCTTTAAGGAACTAGCTGATAACCCCTTCTCCAATCCCTCTTGGAGAAAGGACAAAATCCTAGGAATCCTGATCTTACTCCATCAGTAGCCTTTGGATTCGCACCAATAAAGATATTTACGCCATATCTTATGGTAAATTTTCCTAGTAACAGGCTTTCGAGCCTGAATCAAGGTATCTATGACCGACTCAGAGAATCCCCGCTTGGATAAAATCAAGTGCTCAATCTCCAGGCAGTCAGCCGCAGAGAAACTAGATTTGGATGCTGGAACGGACCTTGAATGAGAAGGTCCTGTCTCAGTGGCAGTGTCCATGGTGGCAGAGATGACATTTCCACCAGGTCTGCATACCAAGTCCTGCGTGGCCACGCAGGTGCTATCAAAATCACTGAAGCCCTCTCCTGTTTGATTCTGGCAATCAGACGAGGAAGGAGAGGAAATGGTGGAAACACATAAGCCAGGTTGAACGACCAAGGTACTGCTAGAGCATCTATCAGTACTGCTTGGGGATCCCTTGATCTGGACCCGTAACAAGGAAGTTTGGCATTCTGTCAAAATGCCATCAGATCCACTTCTGGTGTGCCCCATTGATGAATCTCCTTAACTTGTCTGCCTGCTCTGAGGCTGCTAACATCAATCCGCCTGATCGCATTCGATCGGGTTTATTGACACCACCCGCTAGTGGCCGATTGGCCGTGAATCTGCAGGGGGTGGCATTGCACAAGCAGTTCACCCGGACTGCTTGTGCAATGTTAAATGCCGACAGCGTATGCTGTTGGCATTCAGCAATGTCTGTTGGACATGATCCGCTGAGTGGATCATGTCAGACAGGACAATTGACCCCTTAAAAGTTTTGAATAAATACTGTTTATAATCAGCTAAACATAAATACTGTTGTGGACATACCTCTTGTTGCGTCTTCCTTATTTCTGGCTTTGTGTGATTATACATTTTTACTGCCTTGAAATTCAAAATCAAGTATTCTGTCTTTGTTTAATAAACATTAATAATGTACCAGATCTGTACTATCACTGACACTGATCCATATACTATAAATCCTTGTCTAGCAGTAAAGTGTCAAGATATTAAGAAATTTGTGATAAGGCAAATTATATGCTGTATGTACTGTAAGTAATATTCTAAAAACGTACTCGTATTGATTTTGCAAGAAAAAAAAAGATTTATAAGTGTAATGTCACAAGGATAACATAATAATAATAGTATTTTTTTATGGATATACAATCTATTAGCTTCCTTCGACAAATTATTCCTATAAAAAGGTTATTAAACAGAGAAATTATCTCTACACCTTTTTATGATTATAAAGTTCTGGAGTCCAGCAGTTAACATTAAAGGGACAGTCTACACCAGAATTTTTATTGTTTAAAAAGATAGCTAATCCCTTTATTACCCATTGCCCAGTTTTGTTTAACCAACCCAGTTATATTAATATATGTTTTACCTCTGTGATTACCTTGTATCTAAGCCTCTGCAGACTGCCCCCTTATCTCAGTGGTTTTGACAGACATGCAGTTTAGCCAATCAGTGCAGACTCCTAAATAACTCCACAGGAGAGAGCACAGTGGTATCTATATGACACACATGAACTAGTACTGTCTAACTGTGGAAAACTTTCAAAATGCTCTGAGCTAAGAGGCGGTTTTCAACGGTTTAGAATTCAGTTTGAACCTACCTAGGTTTAGCTTTTCAAAAATACCACCAAGGGAACAAAGCAAATTGTATGATAAAAGTAAATTGGAAAGTTGTTTAAAATTGCATGCCCTATCTGAATCATGAAAGTTTAATTTTGACTAGACTGTCCCTTTAAGCAGTATTTTCTGCAATAAGAAGTGTGTTCTGGCAAAGACTTTTTACACTCACTCTCAATGTGTGTAAACTATAACACATTCACATACAAAACTACAATCATTTAATCATCTGACTACTGTAAATCTAAGAAGAACAATATTAATAAAGTAAAGCTTCAAGCAATCGCATAAAGTCTGGAGCTTCAATATAAAATAGTTCTGCTACTATTACGAGTTTTGAGCGCTATAGGGAAATTAACGAACGCAAGAAAAGTTGCATTATTTAACCCCCTATAGCGCAGCCATTACAAGTTTTTTAAAAAAAACGCTTGTGCAGGCGATATGGTTGCGTTGAGCTCCATACCGCACACAAAACAAGTGGTGTTTTGACGTGCTTGTGCGCGCTTTGCCCATAGACATCAATGGGGAAAAAGTGTCAGAAAAAAAAACTAACACCTGCGATCGCGGAAAGAAAAGCTCCGTAACACAGCCCCAATGATGTCTATGGGGAAAGAAATCTAACGTTTAAACCTAACACCCTAATTATCCTAATTTAGGACTAAATCTAATTCTGTGGTAAAACCACTAAACCAATACAAGTAAGTTGTGAAAAGGGTCTCCATTCTTTCCAAAGAATTTATTAGGAATCAATATATGTTAATAATAAGAGAAATATTTACAGATATATATACATATCTATTTTACAGCAAAACAGTTCGAATAATTAATACAGGGCAACTCTACCACAACCCCAATTTGTGCAACACTGTTACACAGAATATTATCCCAGAAATACTTAGCCAGATTCTCTAATGTGTTCAACATCATCTATCTTTTCAGCAGAATAAGAAGAGAGAGAGGTTTTGGTGTTACAGTTTTTTATACCCCAATTCAATAGGGAGTGGTTTATCAAATGCCATTCAAAGGCTATTGGGAGTGTCCTTCTTAGACAGAGACTAGGCCAAAGTATTAATAATAAGAATTAACTACTTGAATAAAATTAGCTATGTGAATTGCCAGGGATAAAATTTGTGAGCTATATTTTAATAACAGCTAGATTAATATTCCAGAGCGAAAACAGTTTACTTTCAACTTGTAATACGAGCGCCACCCAACTAGTGCAAAAAACTTAATTCTATAGGAGTTAGAGCTCTAGCGGAAGTACAAAATACAGCTCCACTTGTAATTGGGCCCAACATTAGGTGTTATTAGTCTAAGGACTGTTATAAAATAAATGCTTTTCATCAAGATTATCATGCCAATCTGAAAATGTATTTATGTTGAAATAGTTTTTATTAAGTTTTACATATAAAAATAAAATACATGTGTCAATCATTTCTCTTTACAATTGTCATGTGATACAGTATGCAGCGTAAAGTGAAAACATTTTCCAACATCGAATCACAATAATCATAAACAAACTGTGTACAGTATATGAACTTGCAGCTTACTTGGTTAACAACAGGACCACTGTACATACGCCTGGTATTGTAACCGTCTTTGCAGTTATCTTCATCGTGGGTCCCGGCTCATATTCTGAAGCTCAGTACCTAAAGCAATAACATTATTCTTTCTACCCTTTTTTGATTCATGGTACATTATAAAGGGTTCCCATCTTGCTAGGAATCTCTCTGTGTCGTTAAGGGTTTCATCTGCCGCACTTGCTATATTGTAGTGATACTCTAGTTTATTATATATAAAGGAAAAGTCAGGGGGGGGTAGATTTCCAGAATTGAGCCACGCTAATTTTAACTATAGTACATACCATCATAGCTAGTTTAAAGTGGATCTTTGGAATTCCTGGGATCGGGAAGTGAAGTAGAGCCTGTTCTATTGTTAGTGTTATTTGTTTTTGGAAGATTGCACTTAAAAGTTGTGAGGTGCATTTCCAAATATCCCTAATTCGTTCGCATTCCCACCACATATGGATATATGAACCCCTTTCCCCGCATCCCCTATAGCATAGATGTGATAGTGAGCCCTCTGATCCGTGTGTCCTCGTAGGGTGGAGATACCATCTAAAAGCTACTTTTATATAGATTTCTTTCAGTAAAGCGTTCTGTGTAAAGGATAGTCCATTCAGTAAGTTTGTGTTCCATGTTTTAATTGGCCAAGTTTTGCCTATGTCTTGTTCCCATCTATGGATGGTTTGAGTCTTCTCTATACTTCCTGAGGAATAGAAAATAGAATATAAAGTTGATATTGCTCCTATTATCTGAGAGGTGGTGAGGCATAGTGTTTCTAGAGTCGTGTTAGGGAGGACTTTGCCTATTATTTAATTTGCCCGTGATCTCAGTTGTAGGTAATGATACCATACGTTTTTGTCGTTAGCGTCTAAATTCTGGTATTGCTCAAAAGACATTATTGTATTTGCTATAATTATGTCTGCTATTCTATATAGTCCTTTATTGGACCATTTCTGATGGACCCCTGAATCTACGGAAGATTTGAGTGTCACCAATGGGGTTAATGTAGATCTATCTCTAGTAAGTGTATATTTAGAATTTAGTGATTTCCATAAGTAAATAGTGTGTTCGATCGCAATATATTTGCCATTCTGCATGGGTTTTGTAGGATTTGGAGAAAATAGTGAAAAAGGGTGTGTGTACAAGCGCTAAGGTAATCCCCAAGCTGTATCCAAACAGAGATCCTAACCAACCTCCAAAAAATATGCACAAGTAGTAAGAAGTGAATACAGCGCCAACAAGAGGCCAAGGGATAAATATACTCACAGAGAGATAAAAGAAGATTATTTAATGAACCATGTTAAAAAGCATCAGTAATAAAAGACTATATATAAAAAATGTAAAAAGCACATATAAATAAAATTACAAATACAGGAATATCTTACAGAAGCGGCTCAAAGGGCCAAAGCTGATAATTACAATAAAAACAGAGGTAATAACAGGTGATCAGTGTGAGTGGTACACCAGAATAAGAGTGTATACTGATAAAACAGAATTAGCCTAAGTACAACTGTAGCAAGTGCATCAAGCAAAAAACTAATAAACAATAATACAAACAATAGTGTTCAAAATTAGTGTTACAAAAATAGTGTTCCAAAAAATAGAAAAATGCACTGCAGTGCAAAAAAAGGGGGTAGCAAAATAATTGTATAAATACAATCAAATAGTGAGTTAGTGCAAATGGATATAAAAATGCTAGCTACTTAATCCAGTGAGGTTAAGATATAATTAAATAAAATACACAATATGCAATAACATAAAAAATAAAATACACAATATGCAATAACATAAAAAATAAAAAATAATAAAATATAAAATATAATCCAAAAAAGTGTTCAAAAAGTTGATCAACAAATGTTAGTGAAGAACAAAAATAAGTCAATCAAAACTAAAAAATGGAAAAAATGGGTGATGAAAAGCAAGGTGAAAGTGAGGAAATTGATTCCTTCCAATGTTAGTTACTTTGACAGATCCAAATTCCTGAGTGTGGTTGCTGAAGTAGCTGAATGGATCCTAGCACCTGTCAGCTGCTCCTATGGTATCCTAAAAAGTGTCCCTGTTTTTTTACAGGGACACTTTTTAGGATACCATAGGAGCAGCTGACAGGTGCTAGGATCCATTCAGCTACTTCAGCAACCACACTCAGGAATTTGGATCTGTCAAAGTAACTAACATTGGAAGGAATCAATTTCCTCACTTTCACCTTGCTTTTCATCACCCATTTTTTCCATTTTTTAGTTTTGATTGACTTATTTTTGTTCTTCACTAACATTTGTTGATCAACTTTTTGAACACTTTTTTGGATTATATTTTATATTTTATTATTTTTTATTTTTTATGTTATTGCATATTGTGTATTTTATTTTTTATGTTATTGCATATTGTGTATTTTATTTAATTATATCTTAACCTCACTGGATTAAGTAGCTAGCATTTTTATATCCATTTGCACTAACTCACTATTTGATTGTATTTATACAATTATTTTGCTACCCCCTTTTTTTGCACTGCAGTGCATTTTTCTATTTTTTGGAACACTATTTTTGTAACACTAATTTTGAACACTATTGTTTGTATTATTGTTTATTAGTTTTTTGCTTGATGCACTTGCTACAGTTGTACTTAGGCTAATTCTGTTTTATCAGTATACACTCTTATTCTGGTGTACCACTCACACTGATCACCTGTTATTACCTCTGTTTTTATTGTAATTATCAGCTTTGGCCCTTTGAGCCGCTTCTGTAAGATATTCCTGTATTTGTAATTTTATTTATATGTGCTTTTTACATTTTTTATATATAGTCTTTTATTACTGATGCTTTTTAACATGGTTCATTAAATAATCTTCTTTTATCTCTCTGTGAGTATATTTATCCCTTGGCCTCTTGTTGGCGCTGTATTCACTTCTTACTACTTTTGTAGGATTTGGAGCCCAAAGCAATCTGGTTAGGAAGTCTGTCCCTATGATGTTTGACTCAATATGAGTCCATCGTTTTCTTTGGCGCTCTCTGAACCAATGTAGGGTTTGTGACATCCTTGCAGCATAGTAATATGGGATTAAATTAGGCACCCCCACTCCTCCTTCACTTCTATTTGTACACATAACTTTTTTATTAATTCTGGCTCCTTTCCCTTGCCAAATGAATCTTAATAAGTCTCTTTGGAGTTTATGTATTTCTGAAAGTGGAACAGAGATAGGGAGGGCTCTAAACAAATATAATAATTTGGGTAACAGAGTCATTTTAGTGGAGATCATTCTACCGTATAGGGAAATTTTAAATTTAATCCAAAATATATTTAAAGGAATTTAATCATTGTAATACTGTGATACTGTGAGGGGATGAAGGCATGTATGGAACTCAGAATGCAGGAACAGATACACAGAACAAAAGCTTTACTGTTTGAAGTAAAAGGAACACAAGGAAGTTCAAGTAAAGGATCAGATAAAAGACTTTATCCAAATCACTTAAGTCTTTAGAAGAGAAAAAGTCCAATAGACACCAGTGTTTAAATTGAGCAGCAAAGGTGAGATAGCACAGAATACGTGATAGGAATGGCAGGCACAGCATACACAGCTGGTACTGTTGGTGAGACTGTCGCAGAATACCTGATAGGTACAGCAGGCACAGCTGGTTTAACAAAGGCTGTCTCTATTATGATAGACACAGACATAGGTACAGCAGGCAAAGCTTCAGGAACAAGGTGAGCATGCACCAGTTTCCGGATATTCTGCTTGACTTCCAGGGTACAAGTAAGCATACGTGGTTTAACGTTACAAAAGGTAAAAAAGAGAAGCACCAGGTAGGTCCTTAGTTAAAACGTAGCTTTTATTTTGCGATATACAGCTTGGTTAAAAATCGTTCAAAACATGAACATCATGAACCAGTAAGGAGTATGTTGTAGACCCAGCTAATGCATTTCGGAATTAGCTGTAATCAAGCTATGCAAGGTAAGTATGCTTGATCTCAGAAGCAAAGTGAGCATACACACGTATCGGATAAGTGTGCTTTGATTTCAAGAGCAAGGAGAGCATTCACAGGTATCAGGTTAGTATGCGTTGGACTCAGGTATTGGGTAAGTATGCGTTGATCTCCGGAGCAAGGTGAGCATACACAGGTATCAGGTAAGTATGCGTTGGTTTTAGAAGCAAGGTTAGCATACACAGGTATCAGGTAAGTATGTGTTGATATCAGGAGCAGGGTGATCATACACAGGTATTAGGTAACTATGCAAAGACTCAGGAGCAAGGTAAGTAAGCAATAACTCAGCCCAGAGAGATGGGTTGGGTAACCTTTTTAATAGGAACTCCCACACCTGAGTCCTCCAGGTGGGAGTTCCTATAATTAGCATATGGCTCCTTTAAATGTAGGCAGCGCGCGGCCGTGCGTGCATAGAGGGCTGCAGCCGAAGTCAGACCAGAGTCTCGGGGTCCCACGTGGAGAGCAGCACTCTCTGCACTCGCCGAGACCGGACCGGAGGAGCCCAGTAAGCCTTATAAATAATGAAGTCCATCTAAACCCCTTTATGTTTCAAGTTAGCAAATAATTTATTATATTCTAATTCTTTTTCTTTCTAGCATAAAAGTGTGTTAATAAGTGTACAATCAAAATGTAATTCACCCAAAAAAATTAAAATTATATATAATAAAAATAACTTTGTAATTTACTGTTATTATTGTATTCACTTTTCCTGAATTTTAAATGTAGTTTTTATTCCACTGCCCTAACGAGGCTGGAGTGCACCTTGCCAGATCTAGAAAAAAATTGAGCCTGCAACATGATATACAGCAATTTCTTGATTAGTGCAGATCTTGTTTGTAGGTGTACTTAAAGGAATAGTAAATACAGTAGATTTGCTTAATCAACAAATGCATGATAACAAGACAATGCAATAGCACATAGAGGCCCATTTATCAAGCTCCGTATGGAGCTTATGGGCCCGTGTTTCTGGCGAGTCTTCAGAATCGCCAGAAACAGCAGTTATGAAGCAGCGGACAGGAATCGCCACAATTCAACCCGATCGAGTACGACTGGGTTGATTTACATCCCCCTGCTGGCGGCCCATTAGCCGCGAGTCTGCAGGGGGCGGCTTTGCACCAGCAGCTCTTGTTAGCTGCTGGTGCAATGCTGAATACGGAGAGCGTATTGCTCTCCGCATTCAGCAAGGTCTTGCGGACCTGATCCGCACTGTCGGATCAGGTCCGTAAGACCTTTGATAAAAAGGCCTCTTAGTCTGAACTTCAAATGAGTAGTAGATTTTTTTTCTAACAAATTTCAAAGTTATGTCTATTTCCACTCCCTCTGTACCATGTGACAGCCATCAGCCAATCACAAATGCATATACGTATAGTCTGTGAATTCTTGCACATGCTCAGTAGGAGCTGGTGACTCAAAAAGTGTAAATATAAAAGACAGTGCACATTTTTTCTAATGGAAGTAAATTGGAAAGTTGTTTAAAATTACATGCTGTATCTGAATCATGAAAGATTAATTTGACCTGAGTGTCCCTTTAACTGGCCAAAGCAAAGGGGATATATGTACAAAACCTTTTATCCAAACTGTTTTTTTATTGGATATGGTTAAGAGTAGATAGGAGTGCGCTAAGGAGGAAGATAGTAAACACCTCTCTAAAAGACACTATCCCTACAATGTGTCAAAATGTCAGAATAACAAATGTTAAGCTGTCTAGGCTTAAGGATAAAGAGGGCGCCAGAGGCCAAAAGTAACAAACACCAATTGTTTACTTACAACACATAAAATTATTTATTAAAATACAAATAAATATGCAACCTAAAAGGGACGTCTCCCTATAACAATCTTAAAATAAAAATATTTAAAACATTCAATATGTATTAAATAGCTAAAGCCATGTATTTGAGGAGATATGAATAGGTGGGATTTTAAGCAAAACACATTGTCTGCTGATATTGTACAGTGACTTTACCCAAATCAAGTGCACACAATATTAAAAAAGAGATTTAGGAATGTTAAGCAACGATAATGTCCGTTATAGAAGGCTTAGATCATAAATCTTGTTTGCATATATATGACCTGTATGTGACAAATCCAGGTTAAAAAGTTCAGTGTCAGACTGATAAAAGGTGGATCTTGCGTAGGATGTGTAAGTAATATCCCAATTCAAAAAACGTATGAATAATACACAAAATGGTAATTCATATCATTCCCATAGAAAACACTTGCATGAGTAATAATGTAGAAATGGGTTAAATAACAGTACTTTACCACTCTTTTTGCGTATTTTTACTTCGGTCAAGGCTTGGACCGCTGAAGCGACTGTAGCCGCTCTCCCGAGCTGTGTTCGCAACCTCACACACATGTTGGATGGTGTCACGCCTCGTCCGTTGGTTCTCAATAGGAATAATGACAGCGCGCTGGCAACCAGCTGTCAAAAGATTTAAAGAAGTGACAAATTAATATTTTCTTCAGCCCTGTGTCATACACTTAGGCTAGCAATATAGTGGGGTATTCGAATTCCTCCACACTATAAAATAGTCAAATCTGCATGAAAATTTTTTTTGCTGGAAATAAACCGGGTTAAAGAGCAAAATGATGATGATATATGATATGATGCTGCAATGCCACATAAACAAGCGACGCGTTTCACCCTCCCTTGGGCTTTATCAAGATCAAGCTGTCATTATTCCTATTGAGAACCAACGGACGAGGCGTGACGTCAGACGCCATCCAACACGTGTGTGAGGTTGTGAACACAGCTCGGGAGAGCGGCTACAGTTGTTTCAGCGGTCCAAGCCTTGACCGAAGTAAAAATACGTAAAAAGAGTGGTAAAGTACTGTAATTTAACCCATTTCTACATTATTACTCATGCAAGTGTTTTCTATGGGAATGATATGAATTACCATTTTGTGTATTATTCATACGTTTTTTGAATTGGGATATTACTTACACATAGTGATGTCGCAAACATAAAAATTTGGGTTCGCAAACGGCGAACGCAAACTTCCGCAAAATTTTGCGAACGGGCGAACCATAGACTTCAATAGGCAGGCGAATTTTAAAAGCCACAGGGACTCTTTCTGGCCACTATAGTAATGGAAAAGTTGTTTCAAAGGGACTAACACCTGGACTGTAGCATGCCGGAGGAGGATCCATGGCAAACCTCCCATGGAAAATTACATAGTTGATGCAGAGTCTGGTTTTAATCCATAAAGGGTATAAATCACCTAACATTATAAAATATGAGGAAAAAATGGAAAAAAACACACTTTTTCTAACTTTGACCCCCAAAATCTGTTACACATCTACAACCACCAAAAAACAACTATGCTAAATAGTTTCTAAATTTAGTCCTGAGTTTAGAAATACCCAATGTTGTTAACATGTTCTTTGCTTTTTTTGCAAGTTATAGGGAAATATATACAAGAAGCACTTTGCTATTTCAAAACCACTTTTTTTCAAAATGAGCGCTAGTTACATTGGAACCCTGATATCTGTCAGGAGTACCTGAATATCCCTTGACATGTATATATATATATTTTTTTTAGAAGACAGCCCAAAGTATTGATCTAGGCCCATTTTGGTATATTTCATGCCACCATTTCACAGCCAAATCCGATCAAACAAAAAATATTTTTTCACTTTTTCACAAACTTTAGGTTTCTCACAGAAATTATTTACAAACAACTTATGCAATTATGGCATAAATGGTTGTAAATGCTTCTCTGGGATCCCCTTTGCTCAGAAATAGCAGACTTATATGGTTTTGGCGTTGCTTTTTGGTAATTAGAAGGCTGCTAAATGCCACTGCGCATCACACGTGTTTTATGCCCAGCAGTGAAGGGGTTAATTAGGGAGCATGTAGGGAGCTTGTAGAGTTAATTTTAGCTTAAGTGTAGTGTAGTAGACTACCCAAAGTATTAATCTAGGCCCATTTTGGTATATTTAATGCCACCATTTCACCGCCATATGCGATCAAATTTAAAAAAAACTTAAATTTTTTCGCAATTTTAGGTTTCTCACTAAAATTATTTACAAACAGCTTGTGCAATTATGGCACAAATGGTTGTAAATGCTTCTCTTGGATCTCCTTTGTTCAGAAATAACAGACATATATGACTTTGGCGTTGCTTTCTGGTAATTAGAAGGCCGCTAAATGCTGCTGCGCATCACACGTGTATTATGGCTAGCAGTGAAGGGGTTAATTAGGTAGTATGTAGGGAGCTTGCAGGGTTAATTTTAGCTTTAGTGTAGAGATCAGCCTCCCACCTGACACATCAGACCCCCTGATCCCTCCCAAACAGCTCCCTTCCCTCCCCCACCCCACAATTGTCCCCGCCATCTTAAGTACTGGCAGAAAGTCTGCCAGTACTAAAATAAAAGGTTTTTAATTTTTTTTAAAAAAATTTAAGCATATTTACATATGCTGTGGTGTAGCATCCCCCCTTAGCCCCCAACCTCCCTGATCCCCCCCAAAACAGCTCTCTAACCCTCCTCATCTGCCTTATTGGCGGCCATCTTGGGTACTGGCAGCTGTCTGCTATTATTTCACAGTCAAAAAAGTGTTTTTTTTTTTTAAATGTACACTGCTGTTACACCAGATATGAGTGGTGGCACTGGGCAAGTGGGCACAGTATACGCTGTGAGCCTGACACACACGCTGGCAGGCAGGCAACTGCAATTAGATTAAACAGGAAAAAAAAAAAAAGCAGACTGATGTTCTAGCCCTAAAAAGGGCTGTTTTGGGTGCTGTCCTTACAGCAGAGATCAGATGAGTCCTTCAGGACTGTAGTGGACACTGAATACACTAGCCTAGCTATCGATTTCCCTATTAAATCAGCAGCAGCTACACTGTCCCTCCTCTCACTAAGAATGCAGCTTCCGAATGAATCTAAAATGGATGCTGTCCAGGAGGTGGGAGGGTCTGGGAGGGAGGGTCTGCTGCTGATTGGCTGGAATGTGCCTGCTGACTGTGAGGTACAGGGTCAAAGTTTACTCAATGATGACGAATAGGGGGCGGATCGAACATTGCATATGTTCGCCTGCCGCGGCGAAGGGAACATGCTATGTTCGCCTAGAACTATTCGCCGGGGAAATATTTGTGACATCACTACTTACACATCCTACGCATGATCCACCTTTTATCGGTCTGACACTGAACTTTTTAACCTGGATTTGTCACATACAGGTCATATATATGCAAACAAGATTTATGATCTAAGCCTTCTATAATGGACATTATCGTTGCTTAACATTCCTAAATCTCTTTTTTAATATTGTGTGCACTTGATTTGGGTAAAGTCACTGTACAATATCAGCAGACAATGTGTTTTGCTTAAAATCCCACCTATTCATATCTCCTCAAATACATGGCTTTAGCTATTTAATACATATTGAATGTTTTAAATCTTTTTATTTTAAGATTGTTATAGGGAGACGTCCCTTTTAGGTTGCATATTTATTTGTATTTTAATAAATAATTTTATGTGTTGTAAGTAAACAATTGTTGTTTGATACTTTTGGCCTCTGGCACCCTCTTTATCCTTAAGCCTAGACAGCTTAACATTTGTTTTTTTATTGGGAAAGCTTTGGATTTAAGAATAGTTTGTATTTTGGAATATATGTATATTTGTATCTGTAAAATGAGACAGCTTGTAGAGAGGATTGAACCAAGTGTAAACAACAATATTTTATGTCATTTAGCCAAAATGTACGTCATAATACAGTGCATGCATGCAATCATTTGCAATGCTTTTGTAAAAAAACAAAGATGCTTGCAATATTAATGAAAGTCTAAGTTTCAGATTCATTCTGGATTTTGGAATTCCAGATTTGAGGAGTAGTACCTGTAATACAAACATATTCAAGTGGCTTTTCACAGGATATGTTTCCCTGGATTGCAAAATATGAACAAAAAAAAAGTTTAAAGGGCTAGATTATAATTGGCACGCTAAAAGTTGAAATGCAATAACTTTAGCGCAATTGAAGTTAAAGTGTGTCGGGTTAACGTGACCTTAGAGCTCTGGTTAACTGTTTCACAAAACAAAAAAGTTGCACAAAACACATCAAAAATACATTACAGAGTACAGTTACACTCATAATAACACCAACTAATAAAAATTATTTTTTTTAAATATTGCACAAAAAAGTTATGAAGGCTCAAAGATATGAGGGGTTAGATTTATCAAATGTTGGGCGGACATGATCCGCTGTAGCGGATCATGTCTGCCCTACATTGCTAAATGCTAACAGCATACGAAGAAATTTGGAATGTGAAATATTTTTCATGTTGGGCTAGCGCACTTTAGAATATTCAATCCGGCTCATATGCGAGTAGGGTGTTAAATTTGTTCCACTTTTTTTGCTACATTGACTTCTCTAGGGAAATAGGTTATCGCGCGCATGATATTCTAAGTTTGGCTTTTTACATGCGTCGGGTTAGTGTGCGAGTAAAAACAGTTTACTTTCAACTTGTAAAACGAGCTCAAGCCAATGTGTGCAAAAAGCTTACTTCTAGCACAGTTAATGCTTGAGGGGGAGCATTAAAGGGACAGTCAACACCAGAATTTTTGTTGTGTAAAAAGATAGATAATCCCTTTATTACCCATTCCCCAGTTTTGCATAACCAACATAGTTATATTAATATACTTTTTACCTATGTGATTACCTTGTATCTAAACCTCTGCTGACAGCCCCCTAGTGCTTTTGATAGACTTACCTTTTAGCCAATCAGTGCTCACTCCTTAGTTTTTTTTTTATTTCACAGGTAAGTTTTTATTTATTTTAAGATAGTTATATTGTAATTTAAATTTAGGGGGTGTTAGGCTTAGGGATTAATAGTTTAATTTAGTGTTTTTTGCGATGTGGGGGGCTGGTGGTTTAGAGGTTAATAGGTTTATTTAGTGGGGGCGATGTGGGGGGCCAGAGGTTTAGGGGTTAATAGGTTTATTTAGTGGCGGTGAAAATACCATTCTGCATTTTAAACACATCATTGAGTTTCAAAAGATTCTGCAAATCCTGATTAGCCATGATATATCAGTACCATCTCTTACGTGTAAGAGGACCTAGGTAAAATTATAATAATTATTATAAAACATATATTATCTCTCAAAACACCCAGGGACGCCAATTGTAGTGGTTCACACCTAATTCACTTATAAGGTCTTAAAGCACAGTTATATTGAAATATAAATTCCAAGCACTGAACTTTAAATGTTATATAAGTGAAACAGGTCTCATTTCTTACGAATAAAGTTTTGAGTACAATAAAGAAATGGTACTTGAGTAGATAACATTGTTTAAAAATAAATTTTTATTATACAGAAAAATCAGCTTACAGAAGTAATATAAAATTAAATTCATTTAAATCCAATATACACACAGAGTTAAAAGACTTTTAGTTTAAACTTGCTTTCAATAACAATTGTTACATACCACTCGAAATGACTTCTTTGCAACCAAATCTTATCCTTAGAGATGCTCTATAATATCCTGTCAGAGTCACCTGCCTCATGTTTACAACAAGGTGTTTTTATAGTTTTTTATTTGGATGACGTCATCATTTATTGTTTTCTTTTTATATGTATTTTTAGCATCATTTTAACATCAACAAAACTTGTCTAGCTTTTTCTATCTTCAACAATGTGGCCTTGATAATCTGTTATACAAGAGTTTAGACATACGCACTTTAAATTGCAAGGAGCATCCATTTTAGAGCTATAAATTCAAGGTTGAATAAACCTCCATTCTAAATCACATAGCATCTTATGTTAAAACTAGTTAGTTGGTTTTGCAGACAGATAATAAAAACCTTTTATATTGTAAAAGACTTTTGTTTAAACATATAAAAGGATACAGTTATACATTGTACACATTGTAGAAGTAACATATATTTGAATATAGTCATATACTTCATATATTGCAAAATAAGCATATTAAAGATTATATTTTTCACAATTTATGTGAACAGGCTCCTATAACAAGGTACAGTCTTTATGTATAGAAGCTGTACATGATAGATTTAAAAGAAATCTATCATTTATAGTTAGTTATAAGTGTCTTGCTGAAAGAATGTATTTCTTACTGTTGGCATATTTATCAAGTGAATAGCGATATTAATTTGCAATCTAACATTTAAATAGCAGCTTTTATTGAGACAAGCATGCTATAAACAAAGTTTATTTGCAAAGTTATGCATTGTTAACTAAAAATTACATTTACAAGCACAGGTGTATCACAGGGTTAATGAAAGCCTGTTACAGGGGTTAATATATTTAAATAGTGTTGACAATGTGGGTGGGCTGCAGATTAGGGGTTAATAAATTTAATATAGTATTTGCGATGCGGGAGGTGGCAGTTTAGGGGGTAATAGGTAGTTTATGAGTGTTAGTGTACTTTGTAACAGTCTAGTTAAGAGTTTTGTGAAACATTTTTATTTCGCAAAATCCATAACTACTGCTCTCAGATGGCGATATGGATTGTGTCGGTATAGGCTGTAACGCAAGCGGTTTAGCCTGAACGCACAACCTGTAACATCAGTTTTTTGAGTGCGGAATGAATGTTGCGTTACAGGCCTAAATAGTTGCAAGATAGCTATACCGCCTCGACTCGTAATATGCGTTCCTGGCCATTCCATGCTCAATGTACAATTTTTCAGCAGGATAGCTGTACCGCAAAACTCGTAATCTAGCTGATATTGTATAATAACATGACTCCCAGGAGGGAGATCTATGAGGGGCAAGCAATATTATTATATATGATATAATATATAAATTAACAACATGATCTGTCATCTTTCATTCTGTCTGACGTGACTGCCTATTCAAAATATTCTTTAGGGATAAACACTGATTTTTAAATTAACTACAACTGCTCTACCATTATAGTTTTAATCGTGGAGTAAACAGGAAAAACTGTATATAAAGTGGTCTTGAATCTGAGATCTTGTAAGATGGTTTTGTTTGCTACCTGTGTAAGTTAACTCTACTGACCTATTTACAATTTGGGGTCATCAACTTATTTTTATTTGTAGCAATATCAATAAATGACCTTGGTGTGATAAAAGTATTCCCCCAGCCTGGGGGAATACTTTTATTGCTGGGGGGCATCATTTTATTGCGGGGGGGGGGGGGCTGACTGGCTAGGGGCATCATTTTATTGCAGGGGGGGGCTGGCTGGGGGCATCATTTTTCATTTTATTGCAGGGGGGCTGGCTGGTGGCATCATTTTATTACAGGGGGGGCTGGCTGGGGGCATCATTTTATTGCAGGGGAGGGCTGGCTGGGGGCATCATTTTATTGCAGGGGAGGGGTGGCTGGGGGCATCATTTTATTGCAGGGGGGCTAGCTGGGGGCATCATTTTATCGCAGGGGGGGCTGGCTGGGGCATCATTTTATTGCAGGGGGGGCTGGCTGGGGGCATCATTTTATTGCAGGGGGGCTGGCTGGGGGCATAATTTTATTGCAGGGGGGCATAATTTTATTGTAGGGGGGCTGGCTGGGGGCATAATTTTATTGCAGGGGGGCTGGCTGGGGGAATCATTTTATTGCAGGGGGGCTGGCTGGGGGCATAATTTATGGCTGGAGGTATAATTGTATTCATTTTATTATAGGGGGGCTGAGGAAATCATTTTATTGCAGGGGGTTGGCCTGGGAGCTTAATTTTATTGCTATGGGCATCATTTATTGCAGGGAGGCTCAGGGCATTATTTTATTGCTGGGGGTATCATTTTATTGCAGGGGGACTCAGGGCATTATTTTATTGCAGGGGTGTTGCTGGGGGCATCATTTTATTGCTTGGAGCATCATTTTATTGCAGGGTGCTGGGGGCATCATTTTATTGCTGGGAGCATCATTTTATTGCAGGGTGCTGGGGGCATCATTTTATTGCTGGGAGCATCATTTTATTGCACGGTGCTGGGGCATCATTTTATTGCTGGGGGCATCATTTTATTGCAGGGGGGCTGGGAGCATCATTTTATTGCTGGGGCATAATTTATTACAGAGGGGGCTTGGAGCATAATTTTATTGCAGGTGTGCTGGGGGCATCAGTTTATTGCTGGGAGCATCATTTTATTGCAGGGTGCTGGGGGCATCATTTTATTGCTGGGAGCATCATTTTATTGCAGGGTGCTGGGGGCATCAGTTTATTGCTGGGAGCATCATTTTATTGCAGGGTGCTGGGGGCATCAGTTTATTGCTGGGAGCATCATTTTATTGCAGGGTGCTGGGGGCATCATTTTATTGCTGGGAGCATCATTTTATTGCAGGGTGCTGGGGGCATCAGTTTATTGCTGGGAGCATCATTTTATTACAGGGTGCTGGGGGCATCATTTTATTGCTGGGAGCATCATTTTATTGCAGGGGGGCTGGGAGCATCATTTTACAGGGTGCTGGGGGCATCATTTTATTGCTGGGAGCATCATTTTATTGCAGGGTGCTGGGGGCATCATTTTATTGCTGGGAGCATCATTTTATTGCAGGGTGCTGGGGGCATCATTTTATTGCTGGGAGCATCATTTTATTGCAGGGGGCTGGAAGCATCATTTTATTGCAAGGGGGCTGGAAGCATCATTTTATTGCTGGGAGCATCATTTTATTGCTGGGTGCTGGGGGCATCATTTTATTGCTGGGAGAATCATTTTATTGCAGGGTGCTGGGGGCATCATTTTATTGCTGGGAGCATCATTTTATTGCAGGGTGCTGGGGGCATCATTTTATTGCTGGGAGCATCATTTTATTGCAGGGTGCTGGGGGCATCATTTTATTGCTGGGAGCATCATTTTATTGCAGGGTGCTGGGGGCATCATTTTATTGCTGGGAGCATCATTTTATTGCAGGGGGGCTGGGAGCATCATTTTATTGCAAGGGGGCTGGGAGCATCATTTTATTGCAAGGGGGCTGGGAGCATCATTTTATTGCTGGGAGCATCATTTTATTGCAGGTGTGCTGGGGGCATCAGTTTATTGCTGGGAGCATCATTTTATTGCAGGGTGTTGGGGGCATCATTTTATTGCAGGGTGCTGGGGGCATCATTTTATTGCTGGGAGCATCATTTTATTGCAGGGGGGCTGGGAGCATCATTTTATTGCTGGGGCATAATTTATTTCAGAGGGGACTGGGAGCATCATTTTATTGCAAGTGTGCTGGGGGCATTAGTTTATTGCTGGGAACATCATTTTATTGCAGGGGGCATCATTTTATTGCTGGGGGCATCATTTTATTGCTGGGAGCATCATTTTTATTGCAGGGTGCTGGGGGCGTCATTTTATTGCTGGGAGCATCATTTTATTGCAGGGTGCTGGGGGCATCATTTTATTGCTGGGAGCATCATTTTATTGCAGGGTGCTGGGGGCATCATTTTATTGCTGGGAGCATCATTTTATTGCAGGGGGGCTGGGGGCATCATTTTATTAGAGGGGGCTGGGAGCATCATTTTATTGCAGGGGCATAATTTATTACAGAGGGGGGCTGGGAGCATAATTTTATTGCAGGTGTGCTGTGGGCATCAGTTTATTGCTGGGGGCATCATTTTATTGCTGGGAGCATCATTTTATTGCAGGGTGCTGGGGGCATCATTTTATTGCTGGGAGCATCATTTTATTGCAGGGTGCTGGGGGCATCATTTTATTGCTGGGAGCATCATTTTATTGCAGTGTGGCTGGGATATCCTTTATGATTTGACCGCTGATTCCTATTGGTGTGGTGCATGTTACGTGAGGTGTCACTAATAAAAGCTCAATAACAAAGCTTGGCATACCATCATGTGTCACAATACCTCAATATATGGATTTAAAATTGTATAAAGTAAATACACAACTGTAATTTGCAGCTAACCAGCTTGACTTAGTTACAGTAAGTACCTGTCTGCAACTAAGCTTAAGCTATTTACACCATTTCAGTTGCTTCCCATTTCTATACATTTTTGCTTTGGGTTTTCATGGTATTAACATCTGTAAGATTATGTGGATATTGGACATCAATGTCTAATGTCTACATCAAAGAATGTAACTGCAAAGTTAAACTTTACTTTCATTGTAACTTGGTGTAACTAAGGTACTTTTTGTTTAAATGTTATGCCAGATTTGTTTACGGTTGCATATAAAATGCACAATGTACACTACCTAACTGCTTTCTATAATGGTTGGGGCTATGAATCAAACCTTATTACAACAGGTAGCTGCCATACCTTGGTATTCTAAATAAAGCATTAACATCTTAAAAAAAAAAATGTTTACAAGTATTTCTATTACCCTTTAATGTGTGTGTGTGGTTGGTTGGTTGTTGTGTGTGTGTGTGTGTGTGTGTGTGTGTGGGGTTGGTTGGTGTGTGTGGTTGGTGGGGGTGTGTGGGGGTGTGGTTGCCCCATTTCTGGGTAGAGGCCACTGCGCTGTCATTCTGCCTATGGACCTGCACTTGCTAGGGCCGGCCCTGGCGTCTCTGTAATGTTCCTGTTATCATAAGAAAATGCAAAATAAGGCCCAGTTCAACTCAACTGTCCCTAATTGTCAGCATAATTCTTCATTATATACATAAACAGTCGTTCCAATATTACAAATGGTTTATTGCAGTATATACAATGCTATAGTGCTCCCCATTAGTGGATTTGTTTTGTTTAGTTTTTTTTTAAAATGTTGTGCATTACCTTTAAATTATTTTTCTCCCATTTTTTAAAATTAATTTTAAAAACTGGGGGCGGGGCTGGGGGCGGAGACTGGCCGAGGCCGGGGCCGGGTTGGGGCAGAGACAGGGAGGGGTTGGGAGCGGGGTTGGGGGCGGAGACAAAGGGGGCCCCATTTTGTCATCCTGCCTTGGGCCCCGCAATGGCTAGGGCCGGCCCTGACTGTCCCTGCAAATGCCAGATGATTGCTCCCTAGCAAATCCTTGGACTAGCATCCTGAGTGTAAGCTTAAAGTCCCTTTACAATGGGGTGTGAATACTTAGGACATTTTGAGGTAAAGGTATATATGCAGTAAATATATATTTATTTATTTATTTATTATATATGTATATATGTGTTGTATATATACTAGGTTACAATATTATTTATTATTATCTCAGCAGTAACCTCCAATTATGTTGATACATCTTGTAATTATAAATATTAATAATTAATATCAGTATAAAACTATTGTCAGTGATATCTACAATTGATATAGCAGAACGTTGTCAATACACTTCAGTAAGATATTAAATCTGTAGTGTACTCCAAAATATCGCTACTGAGATATCTATAAATTTGATAACAATATTATTATTAAAAAATAATATTTAATCCTTTGTTCTTGATCAGTTATCTTTATAGACACCTTGAATTATATTTATGTAAAACTAGATTATGAATCAATTATACACGCTTATTGTGTTACAATTTTCTATATCAAACAGATCATAAAATATGTCTCTAAAAATTAACCTAACTCACAATGAATCGCTTATTAAAATCCCACAAACGAGAATATCAGAACACTCTATAATTAGCCATCAATTCTTAGTCCAATGCCGAAATATGGACTGGTAACTTAACAGTGCTTAGTTAACAATATAACAAGATACTTCACACAAATCTTACTGAATCTCAATAAATCTAAGAGAACTTTCAGAAAAGTGTAATTAAACTATTTAGCCGACAAAAGGTTCTATATAACTTCAATTAAAACACCAGAAATTGTATATTATTAAAGTAACAGCCAATTTATATGCCAATTAATCTGTCCTGAAGCAACCTCTTATTTAGCCACAATAAAATAAATTCTAAAATATATTGCAATAGCTGCAACTAACTTATGACATTAAAATACAAAAATTATTTCTAAATATTAATTTTTTAACACCAATATACTTACTACCTTCGGTCTAATTAATATTAAAAGGACACTGAACTCAAATTTTTTAATTTGTTATTCAGAAAGAGCATGCAATTTTAAGCAACTTTCTAATTTACTCCTATTATCAAATTTTTTTCGTTCTCTTGCTATCATTATTTGAAAAAGAAGGCATCTAAGCTTTTTTTTGGTTTTAGTACTCTGGACAGCACTTTTTTATTGGTGGATGAATTTATCCACCAATCAGGAAGGACAACCCATGTTGTTCACCAAAAATGGGCCGGCATCTAAACTTACATTCTTATTTCAAATAAAGATACCAAGATAATGAAGAAAATTTGGTAATAGGAGTAAATTCTAAATTTGCTTAAAATTTCTGAATCACGAAATTACATTTTTGGGTACAGTGTCCCTTTAAATATAAGAATAAATTACCTTTTAACTCACAGCTGTAGTTTAGCTATGCTATAAAGAAGTTCTATGCTAACATTTATTAAAATATAAAAACCATTAATACAGTACATTACCATATAACTAATTTTGAGAATTTCATCTTTTGTCAATATTCTGTTGGTCATACATGAAGGAATATTCCACTATTTGCCAGGGCACAGATCACAAAATTTTCTTTCTTATCCACAAGAAAGGGTTCCAAAAAAATGTCAGAGAAAATACTAGCCCCAAATCTGTGTATTTTTCTCTCAGTCAAGTGAGTCTGATCCTGTTTCCTCAGTGTGTGCAGTTTTTATCAAATGATAAGCCACTCTTTCACTTCTAATTATTCCAACAAGAATTTGGTTATGCCCTTAATCGACGCTTGTCTCTAATTGGTTATTTGGAAACGCCTCTCTGAACAACCAAATACCTTGGCTGCAATACCAGTATTATTCCATTGGGGGCAGCAGATATAGAAAAACAGTTTCATTAGCAATACTGCTACAGAAAATACAGATATTCTTATATATTTTTAAATGTACAAAGAATATGTCCAATATGTATGGGGCCAGTTAATACATTTTAATCTGAGTGTTTTATACTAAACATGATGATATACTACTTATAATATTTTAAAAAAATGCATTTTAAAGTTACATTTTTACGAGTGGACTAGTAGTATAAACCAATAAAAGATATATGCATATCTGACTTTATTTGTATATCAGATGTCTGAAAAACAAAAGAATGCTATTTATTTTGAAATAAGTTAGACATTTATAAATACCAATGCAGTTACTTAATTTTTATTCATTATATCCAACACAGTATGTAACATGTGATGTGTCTCTTAGACCATTATATATATTATTCAGGCAGTTTGCGGTACACATTAATTTATCTAAGAACTATAAAGATAATTTGTCTAAACTTTAAATCTTCAAGACTCTTATGCTTCCAAAAATACATAGGTTAAGATATGTTAAAATCTTAACTCTCAGGCTTTCAACTTCCCATATTACCCTTCTTAAGCATAGACAATTTTCTAGGTTCATATATATATATATATATATATATATATATATATATATATATATATATTTGAGTATTTTAAATAGATATGAAAATTATAAAACTTTATTTCAAATGACCCTTTTAAAGTTTCAACCTTATGTTTTCAACCATACATATGTTTAAAAGTTGATTTCTTTGATATTCCATCGAGAAGTAACGTTTGGAATTATGTGTATTTAGTTGGCTCAGAGAAGCTCTTATTTAATCATTTGGTAAATAAAATGCCTGTGCTAATTACCACATCCTCAAGATTCTGCTTGCTTATCTGACTCCAGTGCAAAATTGTGTCTCTGTCACCCCAGGGGGTATCCTGAACTAGGTCAGTATAGCAATTGTTTAAATTGAGGTTTTTTTAGAAATACATCAAAGCATAATCTGCATAGTGAGTGTGGAGAGGGGTCTGAGCTGAATTCTGATGTGTAATCAGCAAAGCACCCAATTTCTGACCTCAGACTTGCAATACACAGAATGTATCCAGCAATGGTATTAAGCATGCTCAAATTTAATATTTAATAGATTGCATACTTATTTTATCTTATTATATAAATATATATATATATATATATATATATATTATCTACCGACACTTACCAATACCCTGACATAATTCCCCCTTCCAATTTTAATATATGTAGGACACATGTATTGGAATTGGGCTCAAAGTCCAGTGGTAATTGGTGAGTGTACTGACAGTATGCATCATAGACAGTCTTACTATGAAGAGAGTCCGTTATTTTTTCCCAATCCTCATATTTATGCTCGTTAGCTAGGCATCTTTAAACTACAATACTTCTTTAGTGCATTTGGGGATATGACACTTCATTCTTCCTCTATGACTTGTAGTTGGGATCTAGGATGGCACGCTTGCAACTGGTTAATATGGACCCATTTATCCATAAAGGTATCGTTTTTAGGTATTAAAATTTTATAGGCAACTGGAGATATTTTGTCAGTAATGACAAAAGGACCCTTCCATAATGGAAGACATTTCTACTCCTTAACCTGATCTCTTCCAAAGTTATAGATAACATCATTATAGACATTATAGATAACTTTATCACTAATTTCATATTCCTTTTTGGAAGTTTAAGATCATAATAGGTTTTAGCGGCAGTTGCAGACTTTTCTATTTTCCTTTGAGCAAATGCAAAGGCATATTGCAGATGCTTCCTTAAGTTCTCCACATATTGATATGTATTGGCAGCATTTATCAAATTCTGATCTGATGTACAGTACAGTAGATGTTGTGGTAGAACAATTCTTCTACCAGTCATCAATTCAAAAGGTGACATCTTAGTAGCACTACTTGGAGTTGCTCTTAATGCCATTAGGACTAGAGGTAACTTTACATTCCAGTCTTTACCTGTTTCACTCACAAACTTTTTGAGGATTTTCACAATGGACTGGTTGTAACGCTCTACATCACTACTAGAGGCAGCTCTATAAGCAATATGGAGCTTTTTTTAACCCCTAGTATTTTCCACATCTTGGTCATCACTTCGCTAGTGAAGTGGGTCCCCTGATCGGATTCAATTCACTGGGGTAAACCATATCTGGAAAACATGTGGTTGATGAGCAATGCTGCACATGTTTCAGCACTATTATTGGGTGCACTGATGCACTCTACCCATTTAGTGAACAGGCATGTTACTGTCAACATGTATCTGTTACCTCTTGATGACCTAGTTACTTGACCACTAAAATCAGTTTGGATATCTGACCATGGCATTACCATCCCCCTTTTCTGCAATGGCACTCTATGCATTGGCACAGTGGGTTGGAACTTTAGACAGATTAAACAACCTTGACAGTAGGTTTGAACATTCTTCAACATATGCGGCCAAAAGGCCTAATCATGCAATTTTTCATATGTTAATTTGGCGCCACAATGGCCAGATGTGGGAGCATCATGGGCATGCTGAAGCATGAGACCGCTGAACTGGGTAGGTACCACCCATTGTTGGATGCCAGTTTGGAGGTTCTTATTAACAAACCATCCTGTAACTTGAATTTTGATCTGGACTTCATTAAGATTCTAAGATCCTTCCTTACCAGGTCCCAGAAAAGAAGGCAGCAAGTGTTTAAAGTAAAAAATTACTTTATTAAAATATTAAAAACAAAGGTAATGCATTTCTCAGCCAATGGCTGTTTCATCAGGCTTCCTTCCAGAAAGCCTGATGAGACAGCCATTGGCTGAGAAACGTGTCGCCTTTGTTTTTAATATTTTAATAAAGTAATTTTTTACTTTGAACACTTGCTGCCTTCTTTTCTGGGACCTGGTTCCTGAGCTGGGGGTCCATTTGGATTTTCCTGACTGCTTTTTGATCTCTGGACCACTGCTGTATCCTGAGTGCCTTATCACTAAGTCTATTGGGTGACTGTATTGACCCCATTATGCTCCTATAGCATCAATGGAGATGCTATCAATATTGTGAGTACCATTCTCATTTTTTGGTCTTGATTCACCATTGCCATAACAATACTAGGCCATATAGGCACCTGTGTCTCTCTTATCATTTTAATATAGACATCACTTCTTATGCAGGAGGCTTGGTCTTCTGGGTGACTGTAATAGATCCCAGACTGTCTCTACAGCTCTGAGTGAGGTGCTTTCTCAAATGTGAGTTTATTTCTTGCATGCCAATCATTCTGTTTTGGATCAAACAATATGGGCCATGTGGCGCATCTGTCTCCTCTTGTCTTTGTAAATGCCATTGTCCATTGGGCTTAAGAACACCTAGAATAGGATTGTTATAAGAGCTGTGCACCTGTCTGATGAAACCCCTTTCTTCCAGGTTCCTTATGATTTCAGCAAGAGAATCATATGAGGCTAAAGGGAGTCTGTATTGTTTAACAAAGACAGGTGGTGCATTGGGATCTGTTTGGATTCTTGCAATTTGCAGGTTTGTAGTCCCACAGTCATAAGAATCCCTAACAAAAATATCCTTGTACTCCATCAGGCGTTCTCGTAGCTGTCGGCATTCATCATCACTGGAACAGCCATTAGCTAAGGACATTTGCTCTTTGACTATTTGCTGAAATCCTGGAAAGATTTCAAGCTGTCCTATCTCATAGGCTTCTTCTAACCTAGAGGTGAGATTCCCTTGATTATAATTTACATTGCCCCCATGATTCTGGGTATTGGAGTATTCTTGCTCTTTGATCAGCTGATTAAATACTAGGGAGACTTCTTCAATTTTACAGATGCCTTCCTCTGAGCTGAAGGGATAAATAGACTGAATTGTAAACAATCCCTCTGGCATAGATGCAAAGGATTGTTCTATTAACTGTTCTTCAGTTAAGTATCCTTCAGGTATTAGCCCAATTATATTATTCTGGAATCCAAAAGTGTAGTAACTGAATTCTAGAGCATATTCTATGGTAGTTCCCCTTTGGAGAAGGTGATATCCTGTGGGGTCATGTTATGCACAATAACATGTATTGGAATATTTACAATATTTACCATAGGAGTATGGGTCATTGTTATACCCAGATTTTGCATTCTATGGGAGATGCATATTAGTGTTTCAGAAGTTTTTAATTTCTGACCCCTTTTTACCTGTAAGGGTAAGAGGAATTTATCAGCCCCAGCAGGGATTACAATATCATTAGACACCTGCATATTTACAGCATATGGCAATTGCTGATTTGATTTTAGGGCTGCATTTTCCACCTGAAATTTTTCAAGGTCCCCCTTTAACCTGCTCCAGAAGCAAAGGTTAATCAAATCTATTTGTATGGCATATCTATGTAAGAGATAATTGCCCATGTATATTTGAAACTAAAACAGGTGTTTTGCTGATATATTACCTATGGAGATAGATAATAAACATTTAGCTGTGATGTTATAGCTTTCAGAGTTGTCATCTGGGTCATGGACCAAGAGATCTTGGGGAGAAAGATATTTAATCACCTTAGGTTCAGCTATCTGTGCTAATAAGCCTTCGCTTATGTAGCTCGCTTCCTGTTTTAAGTTCAATTTGGCATACTTGGTTTTTCCAAGGTTATGCACCTGCATAGGGATAAATAGATCATCTTTAACTTTATACATTTCTGCGAGGAATGATCTCCCCCTTTAGGGGACTTAGGGTCCCCCTTGCAAAATTTTAAAAAGTATTACCATCAGAGCCACTTAGGGGAGTCTGATCATCTATTTGTAGGATAGTTATCTCAGGTGCTGAGCTATTCCTGAAATGAATCTCCACAGCATCTGACTTCTCTTCCACCATGTGACAATTATGTCTGGTGGTAGGTATGCTGGACCACTCATAATTAATAGGTCTTTTTACTTGTGACCAAATTACATTATTATGCAAGGTCAATACAATTTATTAAACAATCAGTTGGCAGATCCACTCTAATGACAGGGTGTCTTATTACCCTGTTCCCCAGCTTTAGCTTTAACCATGCAGTACCGTAGACTTTGAGAAAGTCACCCCCAACACTTATTAGTGAACCATCAAATTCCTTTAGTTTAGGTTTGTGGGTGGTTAGCTCATTTAGCTGTGTGTAGTACTTGTGAGATAAAATAGTTTCCTGAGTTCCAGTATCAATTAATGCCATGATAAGGTTGGAAACTGAATCTTGGAGCTTAGCTAATACATAATATCTCCCTGCAGTTTCTACCATTTCACACATAAAATTAGCATGTTTACACATTTGTGGGCTTTGCCACCTGTATTCGCCACCTGTATCAACCACTTTACCTGATGCAGAAGAATTTTCACTCTTACCGGTCACTTCCTCTATAATTGGGATGACTGGGTTCCTGTCTGTGGGAATAAGGTTTTGGGACAACTGCAAAAGAAGAGATTTGTTAGAGTTTCCAGGCTGAGGATGCCTGTCATCACATCTAGGCTGTAGGGAGAGAACATGATTAGTACCATTTTTCACATTGATTATTTCATCTGGCATATCTCTCCCCTCTCTCTCGGGTAATACCTGAGTATTTATGACTGTGCCTGTGGTCCACTGCTGGCCACTGGCTGTACTCCTAAAAAAAGGATCATTAGGGTTCTGAGCCATCAAAGCTTGACTCATATTAGTGAATAGTGTACATAATTGATTTAACTGCATACTAAGTTGGCCCACTTGATTGTACAAACTATTTTTACCCATGGACTGATTTTTGATATCCCAGGGGACTGATTCCTGGATCCTTGGGATCCCTCAGAATCATAGCTATTGTTTCTATTGTGACGAGGTTGTCTTTGGGGTTCAACTTGTTCAGCATTAATATCTTGGGGAGTACTGATTTTTGATATCCCAGGGCACTGATTACTGGATCCTTGGGATCCCTCAGAATAATAGCTATTGTTTCTATTCTGATGAGGTTGTCTTTGGGGTTCAACTTGTTCAGCATTACTATCTTGGGAAGCACTATTTATTTGGGGTGTCTGGTTACCCTTAGAGTATTTTCGTCACTTTTGGTATTTATTTTTACAGGGATACAGATTACCTTGTGGGTGTTCATCTCTTTGGGGATAACTATTTGTCTGGGTATGCCCCACATTTTGAGTATATTCTCTCTGCACCTCAGCCCTTGTTGGGGGAGTAGCAGAGTCAAAACTTTGTGGGGAAGGCCTGTTTTCTCGGGCCACTTCCTCATAAGATTTCTTTTTGGACTCTAAATGTAGGGGGCTAGATGACACCCTAGTTTCTGCCACAATTTTAGGGCTAGGCCTTGGTTCCCTTTTTACCCCCTGTTGATCGGACTGCTAAATAGAGTATAATTTTATACTCTCTTTGATCAGCCAGTCCAATGAGCAGTTCTCATCAAAATCTCAAGCCAAATTAATTTTGATGTGCGCGGGCGATGCTTCATAAAATAGATTCACAAATTTGAAGCTCTCAAATTTGGGTAGTCTTTCGGCCATACTGTATGCACTTTTTAGTGCAGAAAGGAATTTAATTGGGCTTTGACTCGCACCACATTTCAAACCGTATACAGCCGCCTTAGCAGCAGCGGTCATGCAATAGATACCAAACTCCTTTTTGCACTGTTGCTTTGTTTTATTCCAGGAATGAATATTCATATCGTTTAGTGAAGCAAAGAATTTGTGTTGCTTACCTTCAAATACCCATGGCACAAATTAAATTTTTGACTGCTCACTATCAACATTCATTATGGATAAAGCATTTTCATAGGCCTCTAAGTGGTCAATTGTGGAAGTGGTCCCCTTTTTGTAAAATGTAGGTACTGCACCACTGTAATTATTTTAGAGGTGTCATATACCTTATAAGATGTATCCTGGGTCCTGCTAGGGACCTTATTTTTGGGGCTGGAGAATCCCCTATCTGCCATATATTTACTATGGGGAGATCCCTTACGTACATTAATATTATATGGGCTATTTGGGTAGCTGGCTCCGCCCTCTGACTCACTATTAGAGCTTCCCTCCCCCTCTGAGATGGAGGAATTTCCTGAATTTAAAACATTAGGTGGCTGCTTATTTGGAAAGTGTATTTCTGATCCACTCGGGGACCTTTGTATAAATTCTTCCCTAATGTTCTGCAGTTCATTCCTCATAAATTCTTTAAGGGTTTTTATAATACCTGCATTATCCTCATTATTTTCACCTAGCTTTTTCTGGCTCTCTGCGAGTTGTTTTTTAAACTTTCTATTTGGGCTAGTAATTTTTGGTTATGCTCTTGGAAGGTGGCCATGTCTTGTTTAAAGATAACAATTTCTTTTTTAGCTATTTCTAAATTTTCTTTGTATTTGCGTGATGAGCGAATTTCATCTTCAAGCTCCTGTTATTGCAACTCATTTTCTATAAAGTGGGTGGACATTTTGTCAATAATGCATATTGCAAGGGGCCAGGATTTTAGTTTTAGCTAATCCCATTTTTTATAATTTTTGCATTGAATAATTTTTAATAATTCCTAGAATATCTCACTTTTTTCATTCCACATTTCATTATCAATAGCAATGTTTTTGGCCTATAGCATCCATTTTAAGGACGTCACCCTTAGTAAGGGGCAAATATTGGGGACACATTTCGATACTGAGTATAGATTCATTTGATTCACTTCATGTAACAGACATTATTATTTTGGCTTAGTATTTGGTTAAATTAAAATGCTAATGCAATTTAATTTTTTTTATATAATAGTTTCTATTTACTACAAAATATATTATATTAAGTGATAAAGATAATAATCTATCAGTTGTGCCTCCAATTAAATGTTGTATATATACTAGGTTACAATATTATTTATTATTATCTCAGCAGTAGCCTCCAATTATGTTGATATGTCTTGTAATTATCAATATTAAAAATTAATAGCAGTATAAAACTATTGTCAGTGATATCTACAATTGATATATCAGAACTTTGTCAATACACTTCAGTGAGATATTAAATCTGTAGTGTACTCCAAAATATTGCTACTGAGATATCTATACATTTGACAATATTATTATTAAAAATTAATATTTAATCCTATAATAAGATACTTAACACAAATCTTACTGAATCTCAATAAATCTAAGAGAACTTAAAAGTATAATTAAACTATTTAGCCCACAAATGGTTCTATATAACTTCTTCAATTAAAACAGCAGAAATTGTATATTATTAATTTAACATCCAATATATATGCCAATTAATATGGCCTGAAACAACATCTTATTTAGCCACAATAAAATAAATTCTAAAATATATTGCAATAGCTGCAACTAACTTATGACATTAAAATACAAAGTTTTTTTCTAAATATTAATATTTAACACCAGTATATTTACTACCTTTGGTCTAATTAATATTAAATATAAGAATATATTACCTTTTAACTCACAGCTGTAGTTTAGCTATGCTATAAAGAATTTCTATACTAAAATGTATTAAAAAATAAAAACTATTAATACATTACCACATAATTAATTTTGAGAATCTCAGCTTTTGTCAATATTCTGTTGGTCATGTGTGAAGGAGTATTCCACTATTTGCCAGGACACAGATCAAAATTTTTTCTTTCTTATCCACAAGAAAGGGTTCCAAAAAAATGTCAGAGAAAATACTAGCCCCAAATCTGTGTATTTTTCTCTCAGTCAAGTGAGTCTGATCCTGTGTCCTCAGTGTGTGGCAGTTTTATCAAATGATAAGCCACTCCTTCACTTCTAATTATTCCAACAAGAATTTGGTTATGCCCTTAATCAAAGCTTCTCTCTAATTGGTTATTTGAAAACGCCTCTCTGAACAACCAAATACCTTGGCTGCAATACCAGTTTTATTCCATTGGGGGGCAGCAGACATAGAAAAAACAGTTTCATTAGCAATACTGCTACAGAAAATACAGATATTCTTATATATCTTTAAATGTTTATTGAATATACTCACTATTTACAGTATCAGCAAACAATATGTATGGGATCAGTTAATACTTTTTAATCTGAGTGTGTTCATACTAAACATGGTATACTACTTATAATATTTTTTAAAAAAATGCATTTTAAAGTTACATTTTAGTGAGTGGACTAGTAGTATAAAACAATAAAAGATATTTGTATAGCTGACTTTATTTGTATATCAGATGTCTGAAAAACAAAAGACTGTTATTTATTTTGAAATAAGTTAGACATTTATAAATACCAATGCAGTTATTTATTTTTAATTCATTATATCCAACACAGTATGTAACATGAGATGTATCTCTTAGACCATTATGTATATTATTCAGGCAGTTTGCAGTACACATTAATTTATCTAAGAACTATATAGATAATTTGTCTAAGCTTTAAATCTTCAAGACTCTTATGCTTCCAAAAAATACATAAGCTAAAATATGTTAAAATCTTAACTCTCAGGCTTTCAACTTCCCTTATTACCCTTCTTAGGCATAGACAATCTTCTAGGTTCATATATATATATATATATATATATATATATATATATATATATATATATATATATATATATATATATATATATATATATATATATATATATATATATATGTTATTTGAGTATTTTAAATAGATTTGAAAATTATAACAATTCATTTCAAACTACTCTTTTAAAGATGCAACCTTATGCTTTCAACCATACATATGTTTCAAAGTAGATTTCTTTGCTATTCCATGGAGACGTAATGTTTGGAATTATGTGTATTTAGTTGGCTCAGAGAAGCTCTTATTTAATAATTTGGTAAATAAAATGCCTGTGCTAATTATCACATCCTCAAGATTCTGCTTGCTTATCTGACTCCAGTGCAGAATTGTTCTCTGTCACCCCAGGGGGCATCCTGAACTAGGTCAATATCAGGGCAATTGTTTTAATTGAATTTTTTTAGAAATACATCAAAGTGTAATCTGCATGGGGAGAGGAGTCTGAGCTGAATTCTGATGTGTAATCAGCAAGGCACCCAATTTCTTACCTCAGACTTGCAATACACAGAATGTATCCAGCAATGGTATTACACATGCTCAAATTTAATATTTAATAGATTTGCTACTTATTTTATCTTATTTTATATATATATATATATATATATATATATATATATATATATATATATATATATATATATGTATTATCTACTGACACTCACAGATACCCTGACATGTGTGTGTATTCATAAAGATATATAGGTATAGATATATTTTAAAAAAAAAATTATATATATATATATTTAAAAATTAAAATCTATGTGAAGAACACTGGAATGTTAAATATTCATAACTATGTGACTAAAATGTGCAAAGAAATAAATTAAAAAACACAAGTGAATATAATATATATAAATAAAAATGTATTAATACCAAACCAATAATTGTGTTTATACGAAACCAAAAAGATGTATTATACAGACTTAGGGGCCAATTTATTAAGTGCTGGACAGACATTATTTGGTGTAGCAAATCATGTCTACCGGGCATCGCTAATTGCAGACAGCATATGCTGTCGGCATTTAACATTGCACAAGTATTTCTGGTGAAATGCTTGTGCAATGCATCCCCCTGTACATTTGCGGCCAAACGGCTGCTAGCAGGGGGTGTCAATCATCCCTATCGTATCCTAAATGGTGGCAGACAAGTTAAGGAGCAGCGGTCATATAATTCAACGCACTTTTACTTTGCAGAGTTTCTACTCATGTGGTGCAGAGCTCTCATCAGCTTTGGTTGTAGCACTCTATTTAAAAAACCTCCAGCAAAACTGGATTCATTAAAATATACACAGGTAAATAAATCACTTAGGGAATAATATACAAACAGCTACTGTACACCTGCAATATGTGAAAGTCTCTATTGTAAAGCACTTTTAATCCACACACTGTCCAAGCTGCTGCTGTCATATAGTGCATATTAGACCCTTCCTTGTGATTCACCTGCTGACAACTCCAACGATCGTTTCACTATTTGTTTGTAGCTTTATCAAGCAACATTCATAACTAGCTCTGTAGGTCTAATCGAACTCCGTTGAAGTCTATGGGAGATAAAGTTAACGCAGTTGCTATATAAAAAGTCCTGAAGTAAGTGCACATTGGATTTTACTTGCGCTCGAACAACTTTCTTTCAACTTGTAATACGCGTTTTAACACGCCAACTTTAAAAGTTTATTTCCAGCTGTGTTTACACACGAGTGAAAGCACTAAATAGCATCCCACTTGTTATCTAGCCCCTTGTGATTACAAGACTTATTTGTACAGTGTTGCAATAAATAATCAAAAAGTGTTCTCAATAGATTAACATTTTTTTTTTGCTGCAATTGTTTTCCACTAGTTAAACTCCCCCCTACCACATTACTTGAGGAGCCAATCCAGACTTATTAGAGTAGACAGGCCTTGCTATTATCATTTTGTTAGTATAATTTGTATTGTTGTGGTATCTCATCTAATCCCTCTGATTAGACCAACAAGGGAAAGCTATGGGAAATATTTAGATTTGTGAAGTCTGTACTTCCAATGCCCAGATCTAAATTACATGAAAAATTATCAAAATAAATCACTAAAGTATACTTCATAGGATTTTTTTTAATGTTTAATGTCCCAGTAAATTAATTAGACAGCCATTGTAAAGAAAGAAAGAGACAATTATGTACTGTATAAGATAGAAAATGGTACCGGATATCTTAACTTTCTTTATGCTACAGGACCAGGGATCTGTAACATCTTCACATTGCCTGTTCACTAAAATATTTATTTTTAAAGCTTTACTTTAGATAATTTTTCATCAGAGACTTTGCAAGAGACAGAAACCAGTTAATTGGCTGTGTTTTGTATTACTTTTCTCCCTTGTAGACTATATTCTTTTCCTTTTTTTATATGATTTTATTTTTTATGAAAGTAATATTTGTGATAATATTTTGTACATGTATAAAAAGAATGTACTCTTCACAAGCTAACCTTCATTAAAGGACCAGTCAACACATTAGATTTGCATAATCAACAAATGCAAGATAACAAGACAATGCAATAGCACTTAGTCGGAACTTCATATGAGTAGTAGATTTTTTTATAACAAATTTCAAAGTTATGTATATTTCCACTCCCCTTGTACCATGTGATAGCAATCAGCCAATCACAAATGCATATACGTATAGTCTGTGAATTCTTGCACATGCTCAGTAGGATCTGGTGACTCAAAAATTGTAAATATAAAATACTGTGCACATTTTTTTTAATTGAAGTAAATTGGAAAGTTGTTTAAAATGACATGCTGTATCTGAATCATGAAAATTTAATTTAACCTGAGTGTCCCTTTAAAATAAGTAAATTCACAAACAAATTTGCATCTAATATGTATTTGAATATTTCTTAATGTTTAGTAATGCTAAATCTAACAAAAGCTGTGACTCTGAAAAAATAAACATTCTTGATTAATGTGTTTAATATATACTACACAATAGCATATGTAAATGAGAATAAGATAGTGAAACAGGGCCCAAGCATTAGTAATTACTCTCTAGTTCTGGCACAGCAAAAGCAGTCAACACAAAATAAACAGTGGTATGGAATAAATGAGAAAATAAAAAAAGGCTGCAGTTGAAATATAAAAAAATCAAATTAAAAATTATGCTATCAATAAGTGCATAAATGTAGAACATGAAAATGTAGAAAAAGAACCAAATATATGTATGGAATAATAAGAAAAACAACAACATATTAAATTTAGAGGATTTATCAGTAGACAAGGAGAACAAAAACAAAAACATTGTTTTACAATAAACATTGGTAATGGAAAAGTGTAACCTTGCCTCTCTATAAATGGTATGTGTCTAAGTCAATTACTAAACATTGTACATAGAGTGTGAATTACTGGTTGCTACTTTTATATTGTAGTATAAATACATTGTAGTTAATGTTTTAGTAGAGTTATTAATTTCTTTCCAATGGCATGGAGAGTCCACAAATCCATTCAATATGGAATTCAACTCCTGGCCACCAGGTGGAGGCAAAGAACACCCCAGCAAAGCTTCAAGTATCCTCCCACTACCCACAATCCCCAGCCATTCTTTTCCTGTGTAACATTGTAGGTGATGTGCGAAGAAGGTGTCTGAAGAAATCAAGTTGTTAATCGTTTAATGGGTACTTTTCCCTGCAAGCAAGTATTGGGGTTATGCAGTGTCTATGTAATTCTCTTTAGTAAGAGTAATGGTGGCTTTTAGCAGTTGGAAGATAGAGAGGTGGTCTTTGCTTACCTTCCAACATTTTTGCTACCCCTATATGGAAAACCAGGGTTGGTTACTCTGTTTTTTCTTTATCTACAGGTCTATATCAGTGAGGATTCTGTCACACCTGTTTGCTGTACCTGCCCTACAGCAGATCTACAGGTAAGTGCTTTTACCTTCTAGGTGAGAAGGATCCAGCGAAAAGGATACTTAGAGAGCAAGGTGGATCCTTATGGGACTGAATATCCCTTTTGAAAGTTGGGGACTTATTGGGCAGCAGTTCAAGGCACTGTGCTGTCATGTGAAGGCTTTTTTGATTTTGAATATGGGGATTTGTTTGCTTTTATTTAGTTTGGGTAATATATATTTAAGAAAGTTGTTGGATCGCACCTTTACTTTCGAATTTGCAATCATGTGACCGCTCTGTTACTTCCTGAGTGCTGAACAGCTTGTTTCTAGCCGGCTATTTGGAAGACAGATTTTCAAGGAGACAGACCGGATTTTCTGGAATTAGATAGTTTTTCTTGCCTGTCGCTTCTCTCTGATGTTTGCAGCTTTCTAGGATCTGCAGTTTAAACAGGATTTATCTGCTGGTGTGGTTTGGATTCCTGGTTACCGGTTGGGTGAGTCTCTCCAGCATGGCTGGGGTGTAGAGGTGCCGGTTTTTATAATTATTTATCTATGCTTAGAATTTTATTCTAAATTTTTATATTAAAATTAGAGTATAAGAGAAGTAAAGTGCTATTTTATTTACTATGGAAGTCGATCCCAAGCTTTCTCTGTCATTTGATAAATGTCTTTATTGTGCAGATGGCCAGGTTATACCTCCTGTGCAATTTTGTTCCCCTTGCCTTAATAAGGTTGTATTAGCTAAGGATAATGATTCCTTATCTGAGCCTTCTTTTTCTCAGGATAATGCTGTTCAGGGATTGTCTCAGCCTTCTGCTAACATGTCCCAGTCTTTGACAGATTCACATGCAGTGCCCTATGGTTCCTCTCAGTCAGTCTCTGGGAGTGTTTGTTTGCCTAAAGATTTTGCTGTACAGTTGACTTCTGCAGTTTCTGCAGCCCGAAGTGCTTTACCTAGTTCTAATAAAAGGAAGTGGAATCTAAGAACATTTCTATGGGTTCTGATTCCAACAAGACTGATTTGGTTAGTCTTTCTCAGTTATCTTGCGAGGATCATTCCTCTGCAGCTTCTACCTTAGTCAAGAGAACTACTATTCCTCTCGAGGATAGTTCCTCTTTTAGAGACCTTATGGATAACAAACTGGAGGGTTATTTAAGAAAGATGTTTCTTCATCAGGGTTTGCGGTAGCAACTTGTTGCTAGTATTGCAACAGTTGCTGGTGTAGCCTCTTATTGGTGTGACTCTTTGTCTGATCTAATTTCAGAGGAGACTACTAAAGAAGAGATCCAGGATAGGATCAAGGCTCTAAAGCTGGCTAATACTTTTATCTGTGATGCCAGTATGCAAGTTGTTAGGCTGGGAGCCAAGATTTCAAGTTTTAGCCCACAGAGGTTAAAGTCTTGGTCTGTGGATGTGACTTCTAAATCCAAGCATCTGTCTCTACCTTTTAATGGTAAGACTTTATTTGGTCCTGATCTGGCAGAGATCATTTCCACGGTTACTGGTGGAAAGGGAGTTTTTTTATCACAGGATAAGAAAAATAGACCCAAGGGTCATCAGACTTCTAAATTTCGATTCTTTCATAACTTCATGGGACAGAGATCTTCCTCGTCTATTGAGCAAGCCAAGCCAGCCCTGTAACAAGGGTAAGCAATCCAGAAAGCCTTCTGCTGAGGCTAAGTCAGCATGAAGGGGCTGCCCCCGATCCAGTTCTAGATCAGGTAGGGGGAAAGCTTTCTTTTTTTCACCAGGCTTGGATTCACGACATTCCAGATCCTTGGGCAGTGGATGTAGTCTCCCAGGGATACAGGATAGGATTAAAGTCTTGTCCCCCCAGGGACATATTTCTATTATCAAGATTATCTGTAAATCAGGTAAAAAGAGAGGTCTTCTTAAACTGCGTATGGGATTTGTCCTCTCTGGGAGTGATTATCCCAGTTCCTCTAGCAGAACAGGGTCAGGGGTTTTATTTAAATATTTTTGGAGTTCCCAAAAATGAGGGAACTTTTTGACCCATTTTAGACTTAAAGTCTCTCAACAAGTTTCTCAAGGTCTTGTCCTTCAAAATGGAGACTATTCGTTCTATTCTCCCAATAGTTCAGGAGGGTCAGCTTATGTTTCTCAAGGTCCCGTCCTTCAAAATGGAGACTATTCATTCTATTCTCCCTCTAGTTCAGGTGGGTCAGTTTATGACCACTGTAGACCTAAAGGATGTGTATCTTCATGTGCCTATACACAGGGAACATTTCAAGTTCCTGAGGTTCGCTTTTTTGGATCAACATTTCCAATTTGTAGCCCTGTCTTTTGGCCTTGCCACTGCTCCTTGAATCTTAATGAAGGTTTTAGGGGCTCTTTTGGCTGTGGCCAGATCTCTAGGGATTGTGGTGACTCCTTACCTTGATGATATCTTAGTCCAGGCACCATCTTTTTAGTTAGCAAGATCCCATACAGATTCTCTGTTAGCTATTCTCTGCTCTCACGGGTGGAAGGTGAATCTAGGGAAAAGTTCCTTGGTGCCAAGTACCAGGGTATGTTTTCTGGGGACAATCATAGACTTAGTATCTATGAAGATTTTTTTGATGAAGGTCGAGAAATTCAAGTTTCTGGAGGCCTGTTATGCTCTTCAGTCTTCTGTTCGTCTATTGGTGGGTGTATGCATGGAAGTAATTGGTCTCATGGTGGCATCCATGGACATTATTCCATTTGCTCGCTTCCATCTAAGACCTCTACAGTAATGTATGCTCAATCAATGGAACGGAGACCACTCGGATCTCTCTCAGAGGATAGAGCTCAGGGACTTTGGACTCAGGAGGAGTCTGCCCGCCCTATAAATATCCTAGAATTGAGAGTAATTCTCAATGCTCTATCAGCTTGGCCTCAACTGTGTTTAGTCCGGTTTATCAGATTTCAATCGGACAACATCACTTCGGTGGCGTATATCAACCACCAAGGAGGAACTCGGAGCTTGTTAGCTATGAAGGAGGTTACTCACATTCTTTAGTGGGCAGAGTCTTACAATTGTTATCTCTCTGCCATTCATATCCCAGGGGTGGACAACTGGGAAGCGGATTATCTGAGCAGGCAGATGTTTCATCCAGGGGAATGGGCTTTCCATCCAGAAGTTTTACCAATGTTAACCCTCAAATGGGGAGTTCCGGAGTTGTCTAAATGCCAAGCTTCCAAGATACGCTGCAAGATCAAGAGATCCTCAAGCAGCTCTGATAGACTCCCTGGCAGTACCATGGGATTTTGGTCAAATTTATCTGTTTCCTCCGGTTGCCCTCCTTCTTCGGGTGATAGCTCGTATCAAACAGGGCCAGGCTTCGGTGATTCTAATAGCTTCAGCGTGGCCTCGCAGAACTTGGCTTGCCGACCTAGTGAAGAAGATGTCATCATTTCCCCCGTGGAAATTGCCTCTGAGGAAGGATCTTCTACTTCAGGGTCCCTTCCTCTATCTCAACTTAGCCTCTCTGAAGCTGACTGCTTGGAGATTGAATGATTAGTCTTGTCCAGACAAGGTTTTTCTGTGAAAGGTATTGAGACTATGATTCAGGCTTGTAAGCCTGTTACTCGCAAGATTTATTATAAGATATGGTGTAAATAACTTAATTGCTGCTGATCTAGGGTTTTTTCTTAGAGTCAGGTGAGAATTCCCGTATTCTTTCCTTTTCTTCAGGAGGGCCTGGGGAAGGGTTCATCAGTCAGTACCCTAAAGGGTCAAATTTCGGATCTATTTGAGCCTATGCATTCTGTTAATATCAAGTTATTGTCCTGGAAGGTTTTGTTTCTGCTGGCAATTTCCTCTGCCCGTAGCGTTTCAGAGCTTTCAGATCTACAGTGTGATTCTACTTACCTTTTTCTTCATGCGGATTAGGCTGTTCTCTGTACCAAATTTGGATTTCTAACTAAGGTGGTCTCAGAACACGATATTAACTAAGAAATTGTTGTTCCTTCATTTTGTCCTAATCCTTCCTCTAAGAAGGAGTGGTTATTGGATGATCTGAATGTTATGCGTGCTTTAAAGTTCTATTTATAGACTACGAAAGATTTTTCTTCTGCTTTTTTTGTTGTCTTATCAGGTAAACGAAGGGGTCAGAAGGCTACTTCTTCTATTCTCTCCTTCTGGTTGACAAGTGTTATTCGAGTGGCTTATTAGACAGCTGGACAGCAGCCTCCAGAGAAAATCACGACTCACTCCACTAGGGCTGTCGCTTCCTCTTGGGCCTTTAAAAATTATGCTTCTATGGAACAGATTTGCAAGGCGGCCACTTGGTCATCATTGCATACTTTTTAAAAAATTTCCAAATTTGATGTTTTTGCCTCAGCTGAGGGTTCTTTTGGGAGGGAAGTTCAAGTGGTGGTGCCTTCTGTCTTGTGTATCCCTCTAGCTTTGGTATTGGTTCCCATTAGTAACTGAATTGATTCGTGGACTCTCCATGCCATTGGAAAGAAAACATAATTTATACTTACCTGATAAGTTATTTCCTTTCCTGGCATGGAGAGTCCATGACCAGCCCTTATTTTTAAGACAGCTGTTTGTCATTTTTCTAAACCTCAGTCACCTCTTTACCCTTTGTGTCTTCTCTTTCCATAATTCCTCAGCTGAATGACTGGGGATTGTGGGTAGTGGGAGGATACTTGCATCTTTGCTGGGGTTTTCTTTGCCTCCCCTGATTGCCAGGAATTGAATTCCCACTAGTAATTGAATGGATTCGTGGACTTGCCAGGAAAGAAAATAATTTATCAGGTAAGTATAAATTATGTTTTTTACTGTTCATCTGACTCCTTACATTTGAAGTTACACTTAAAAGGATAGGGAAGTCAAAATTAAACTTGCATGATTCCGATAGAGCATTTAATTTTAAGAAACTTTTAAATTAACTTCTATTTTCAAATGTACTTTGGTCTCTTGGCATCCCTTGTTGAAAAATAATATGCACATATCCTACACTAGTGGGAGCTGCTGCTAATTGGTGACTGCACCCATTTGTCTTTTGTGATTGGCTGACAAGATGTATTCATCTTGCTGCCTGTAGTGTAATACTGTTCCTTCAGCAGTGGATAACAAGAGAAAGAAGCTCATTTGATAATGGAAGTAAATAAGAAAGTTGTTTACAATTGTATGTTCTATACAAATCATGTAATAACATTTTGGGGTTTACTGCTCCTTTGAGCAATAATGGCCAGCTAAGATGCCTGTGCTCTATATTTGACTCTCTCAGTAATAACTAGAAATGACCTATATTGCATACTACCGTTAGCATACAGGCTTTGCTCAAATTCATGTTAATCTCTATTGTTCTTATAATAGATAAAACATTGTCCCCTTCCCTCTAAACAACTTGTATCATGATCCTGAGATGCAGTATGCATTTCCTCCTAAAGAAACACTTTTGTTATGACTAAAATGTCCTGAACATATTGGCTACAACGACTAAACACATTTCCTCTTAACAAACTTTGAACTTAAATAAACTGGAAACTAATTACCCTCATATAGGCCTAGATTTGGAGTTTGGCGGTAGCCGTGAAAACACGCTGGTTTTAGGCTACCGCCGGTATTTGGAGTCAGTCAGGAAAGGGTCTAACGCTCACTTTTCAGCCGCGACTTTTCCATACCGCAGATCCCCTTACGTCAATTGCGTATCCTATCTTTTCAATGGGATCTTTCTAACTCCGGTATTTAGAGTCGTGGCTGAAGTGAGCGTTAGAATTCTAACGACAAAACTCCAGCCGCAGAAAAAAGTCAGTAGTTAAGAGCTTTCTGGGCTAACGCCGGTTTATAAAGCTCTTAACTACTGTGCTCTAAAGTACACTAACACCCATAAACTACCTATGTACCCCTAAACCGAGGTCTCCCACATCGCCGCCACTCGATTACATTTTTTAACCTCTAATCTGCCGACCGCCACCTACGTTATACTTATGTACCCCTAATCTGCTGCCCCTAACACCGCCGACCCCTATATTATATTTATTAACCCCTAACCTGCCCCCCACAATGTCGCCGCCACCTACCTACAATAATTAACCCCTAATCTGCCGACCGCAAAGAGCCGCCACCTACATTATAGCTATGTACCCCTAATCTGCTGCCCCTAACACTGCCGACCCCTATATTATATTTATTAACCCCTAATCTGCCCCCCTCAACGTCGCCTCCACCTGCCTACACTTATTAACCCCTAATCTGCCGAGCGGATCTCACCGCTACTATAATAAAGTTATTAACCCCTAATCAGCCTCACTCCCGCCTCAATAACCCTATAATAAATAGTATTAACCCCTAATCTGCCCTCCCTAACATCGCCGACACCTAACTTCAAACATTAACCCCTAATCTGCCGACCGAATCTCGCCGCTATTCTAATAAATGTATTAACCCCTAAAGCTAAGTCTAACCCTAACACTAACACCCCCCTAAATTAAATATAATTTAAATCTAACGAAATAAATTAACTCTTATTAAAGAAATTATTCCTATTTAAAACTAAATACTTACCTGTAAAATAAACCCTAATATAGCTACAATATAAATTATAATTATATTATAGCTATTTTAGGATTTATATTTATTTTACAGGTAACTTTGTATTTATTTTAACCAGGTACAATAGCTATTAAATAGTTAAGAACTATTTAATAGCTACCTAGTTAAAATAATTACAAAATTACCTGTAAAATAAATCCTAACTTAAGTTACAATTAAACCTAACACTACACTATCAATAAATTAATTAAATAAAATACCTACAATTACCTACAATTAAACCTAACACTACACTATCAATACATTAATTAAATACAATATCTACAAATAAATACAATGAAATAAACTAACTAAAGTACAAAAATAAAAAAGAACTAAGTTACAAAAAATAAAAAAATATTTACAAACATAAGAAAAATATTACAACAATTTTAAACTAATTACACCTACTCTAAGCCCCCTAATAAAATAACAAAGCCCCCCAAAATAAAAAATGCCCTACCCTATTCTAAATTACAAAAGTTCAAAGCTCTTTTACCTTACCAGCCCTGAACAGGGCCCTTTGCGGGGCATGCCCCAAGAAATTCAGCTCTTTTTCCTGTAAAAAAACACATACAATACCCCCCCCAACATTACAACCCACCACCCACATACCCCTAATCTAACCCAAACCCCCCTTAAATAAACCTAACACTAAGCCCCTGAAGATCTTCCTACCTTGTCTTCACCTCACCGGGTATCACACCGATCCGTCCTGGCTCCGATATCTTCATCTAAGCCCAAGCGGGGGCTAGACATCCATCATCCGACGGCTGAAGAAGTCCAGAAGAGGCTCCAAAGTCTTCATCCTATCCGGGAAGAAGAGTAGATCCGGACCGGCAACCATCTTCTTCCAAGCGGCATCTTCTATCTTCATCCGATGAGGACCGGCTCCATCTTGAAGACCTCCACCGCGGACCCATCTTCTTCCGACGACGAGTTCCCGATGAAAGACGGTTCCTTTAAGGGACGTCATCCAAGATGGCGTCCCTCGAATTCCGATTGGCTGATAGGATTCAATCAGCCAATCAGAATTAAGGTAGGAAAATTCTGATTGGCTGATGGAATCAGCCAATCAGAATCAAGTTCAATCCGATTGGCTGATCCGATCAGCCAATCAGATTGAGCTCGCATTCTATTGGCTGATCGGAACAGCCAATAGAATGCGACATTGTGGGCGGCAGATTAGGGGTTAATAAATATAATATAGGGGTCGGCGGTGTTAGGGACAGCAGATTAGGGGTACATAGGGATAATGTAAGTAGCGGCGGTTTACGGAGCGGCAGATTAGGGGTTAATAATAATATGCAGGGGTCAGCGATAGCGGGGGCGGCAGAATAGGGGTAAATAAGTGTAAGGTTAGGGGTGTTTAGACTCGGGGTACATGTTAGAGTGTTAGGTGCAGACATAGGAAGTGTTTCCCCATAGCAAACAATGGGGCTGCTTTAGGAGCTGAACGCGGCTTTTTTGCAGGTGTTAGGTTTTTTTCCAGCTCAAACAGCCCCATTGTTTTCTATGGGGGAATCGTGCACGAGCACGTTTTTGAGGCTGGACGCTTCCGTAAGCAACTCTGGTATCGAGAGTTGAAGTTCCGTTAAATATGCTCTACGCTCCTTTTTTGGAGCCTAACGCAGCCATTCTGTGGACTCTCAATACCAGAGTTATTTAAAAGGTGGGCCAGAAAAAAGCCAGCGTTAGCTACGCGGGTCGTTACCGACAAAACTCTAAATCTAGCCGATAGACTGCAATACAAAAATTACAAATGGCATACTCAGAACTAAATATAAATCATACATCTTACTAATTATTCTAGACCAATCTGCAGACTAGGACATTATAAAACATATTGTCATATTTCATCATATTCTTCACTCCTTCATTTTTCAGCATCTCCAGTGTATCTTTCCATAGTGTCAATATCTTCTAATTATTTATTGCCGGGGTCCCATAAAAATCTGAACTGAGGCCACTGGACTTCTTTTTATTAAACACTTTTGTGTTTCTATTGATATTTCCATCACTAATGTATTCCCTTCTGTAAGCTGGAATCTGTTGATGAAATAGTTCTTTTTACAACTCCAAGTCATCCTTGAGTATGGCATACAAAGCAAGAGGAATTGGGTGGAGCAAATTATAGGTTTTTCCTACTTCAATGTTTCTCTGACTCTGAAGCAGATGCCTTTGACTGTGGATAATTTTGGAAGATTTCTGTCTGGGAAGTGTTTGGTGCACCTGTTTATTGTTATGTCATGTGAGTGAACATTGAGATTTGTTTGCACAATTTGAAGGAACACATTGTTTATGCTTTTCCTTTAATGTATTTGCGCCCACTAAGTGTCTTATCAGGGATCTTTGTAAAGCGGATACTCTTCAGGCATGGCTGCAATATGTAACGTGCAATGATACTGTTTATATTTCATTGGCAACAAGAAGTATGAGATTATAGATAGACAGACAGACTGACAGATAAACACAATCAGAGTAAAAGCTCTTTGCGCATGTTGGAAGTCACGCCCCTATTACGAGTTGAAAGTAAATGCCTTCGGTTGCGCGCAATTGAATTTAACACACGTTGGGTTAGTGCAACTTCAGAGCTCTGGTTAACTGTTATGTAGTGCAAAAAAGTTGCATAAAACACATTCAAAATACAATTAAAAGTACAGTTGCACTCATAAATAAAAAAATTGCATACAAAAGTTATAAGGGCTCAATGATAAGAGGTCTTAGGTGTTAGAGTGTACATTTAAATGTATATGTGTGTATATGTATTTACAGACATGTATACACATATAAACACATAAATATATGCATATATATATATATATATATATATATATATATATGTAGTCGGATACAGAGGTTAAAGTTGCGCCTAGACAAAACTTGGTGATATGTTTACTATGAATAATCTCCTGACTGCTGCTATTATGGATTTCTCACTTTCTCCTGTGTGAGAGAAGGGTTGTGGTGTCTGGAAAAGATTGTTATAAAACAGCGCCTTCAGAGTAGATATCCTCATGTGCATGTAAAGAAGCGAATATGCCTCATAAATAAAACTGTGTGCGTTAACAAGATAGTAGCGATAATATCCGCTCACCTGTATAGACCACAGGGATAAGTGGTCAGCGATGTAGTATTCTCCTCCAAGCAAGTGATGTCCTCTTTCTGTCTGCGGTATGAAAAGTTATTTGTTCCTAAAGGACTGTATTCTTGTTTAGAAATCCTCTCTACTACTCTGTATAATTGAACAGAGAGTGATGTGAGGGGATATTCCTATTTGATCTAGAGCTGACTAGTGGCAGTTAAAAATAAAAAATCTTTAATAAAACTTAATTTAATATGAAACTAAAAAATTTCAGATTTTTAGCCAAAAACAAGTAGCTAGCGATGGACGCTACTAAAGTGCTTATTAAAATTCCTGTTAACAGCAGCAAAGTTAAACTGCTAGCCGGCTGGTGTGCTGAGCGGTTTCTCGATAAAGCCGGAAGTGACGTCACAAATGAGCGTCATATGGCCTAATGCGTTTCATGAGCGTCTGTGCTCACTTCATCAGAGAATAGTATCCATGCCATGTGTAACAGACGAATTACTTAATTGCTAGTACTAGTTGTGTAGATGGATATTTATATGCTGAGACGATCATTTGACTTTTGTGTATTCAAATGTAGGTGATACATTTAAACACTCGAAGAGGAATATTTGTGTGAATTTAAAGAATAATAATGTGTGTTGATTTAGGACTTGCTATTAAGATTTATGAAGGCTGCTTAGTTATCACATCTTATTATATTAATAAGGTATTTATGAATCGTAGCAACACTTGGCCCTATTGTGTTAATAATAATAAATTAAAAAAAGGGGACAATAAAAGGGTAGTTAAAAGCATCAATAAAAGTGTGAAGATAAAATAAAAAATAAATAAAATGTAAATAAAAAGCAAATAAAAACGTCTAGTTTTGCTAAAAAATAATTGAATGAATTAAGGTTTATTTGTTTGTATTGTTTCTCTATATCTCCCTATTTGTGTCCATTTATTTTTGAAAACAGTTATTTTTGAGAAACTGTATTTACGTACCCTATTTTGTATTATATTCCTATATATTTGAATATTTGTAGTACACTTAGTTTTCTATTTTATTTTCCTTTATTTTGTGTGTATAGTATTGTTTTATATTTGTTTTTACTTTTATTATTGTTTTTATTTTTACTTTTAATTTTATTTTTATTGCATGAGGGGTCAGATAAATGCTGCTAGGTCTATATCTGTTTTAAGACCATATGGTTTTCTGGTCTTTAGTTTGTAGATCCAGAACGTTTCCCTTTATACCGGAAATGATAGGTCGGCCTGGGGGATCAGTTCGATGAATTCGTAAACTCCGTAAATCAAAACAATTGGAATCTGATATTCACCAAAACATAGAATCATAAATAAATAAACTTCTTAAACATTACTATCTTTTAAGAAAGGAATGAGATTGAAACAAAAATCTACACCAAAGACACAGATACAAATGGATATTTACACGCCACTAGTAACCATCACAAATGATGGATCAATAATATACTATACGGCCAATTCCAACGTATAAAATGAAATTGTTCAAAAGTAGAAGACTTTGAACAAGCAGCGGGCATTCTAAAGCAGAAGTTCTACAGTAAAAACTATAATAAAATAACTGTAGATAAGGCCTATGATAAAATAAAACAAACAGAGAGAAATTACTTACAACAAAGTATAAAATAACAAGTTGCATGAATTGCAAATCGCAATATGTGGTATATCAACTTACATGTAGTTGTAAGAAGTCATACATTGGAAGAACGAAGAGAACATTAAAAACAAGGGTACTCAAACATATTAAAAGCATTACTAGTTAAAAATCAGAATATGGCTTTGGAACACACTTTGAAGAATTCCATAACAAAAATGAAAAAGAGTTTAAAATAAAAGCAATATAACATATCCCACATAGAGAAGGCACTAACAGATTATTACAGTTAAGAAAAAAAAAAGGGAAACGTTCTGGATCTACAAACTAAAGACCAGAAAACCATATGGTTTTAACACAGATATAGACCTAGCAGCATTTCTCTGACGCCTCGTGCAATAAAAATAAAATTAAAAGTAAAAATAAAAACAATAATAAAAGTAAAAACAAATATAAAACAATACTATACACACAAAATTAAGGAAAATAAAATAGAAAACAAAGAGTACTACAAATATTCAAATATATGGTAATATAATACAAAATAGGGTACCTAAATACAGTTTCTCAAAAATAACTGTTCTCAAAAATAAATGGACACAATCAGGGAGATATAGAGAAACAATACAAACAAATAAACCTTAGTTCATTCATTTATTTTGTACAAAACTAAAAACGTTTTTATTTGCTTTTTATTTACATTTTATTTTGTTTTATTTTATTTTATCTTCACGCTTTTATTGACGCTTTTAATTACCCTTTTATTGTCCCCTTTTTATTATTATTTATTACTACGATTCATAAATACCTTATTAATATAATAAGATGTGATAACTAATCAGCCTTTATAAATCACAATAGCAAATCCTTAATCAACAAATATTATTATTTTTTAAATTCAAACAAATATTCCTCTTTAAGAGCTTAAATGTGTCAGATCCATTTCAATACACAAAAGTCAAACGCAACTAAGTATGAATGTTCCAATTAAGTTCGCAATTAAGTAATTAACAGACTATTTAAGTCTGTTACAGATGGCAATGAATACTATCCTCTAATGACGCTCAATCGCTCATTAATGACGTCACTTACGGCTATATTGAGACACCGTTCGGCACACCAGCCGGCTCGCGGTTTAACTTTGCTGCTGTTAACAGGCATTTTAATAAGCACTTTAGTAGCGTCCATCGCTAGGTACTTGTTTTTGACAACCTGAACTATTTTAGTTTCCTATTTAATTAAGTTTTATTAAAGATTTTTTATTTTTAACTGCCACTAGTCAGCTCTAGATCAAATAGGAATATCCCCTCACATCACTCTCTGTTCAATTATATATACAGTATATGTGCATTCAAACCCATTGCAGTTAAGTAGCTGAAAACATTTAAAATCATATTTATGCACTATTAACATTTAAGTGTTTAACTATGTATTTACTGTAAATATTTCGCATTCCAATGTTATTCACATAAGAAAAAGTATTTAAGTATTTTTATATCTATCTATCTATCTATCTATCTATCTATCTATCTATCTATCTATCTATATATATATATATATATGATTATACATATAGATAGATAGATAGATAGATAGATAGATAGATAGATAGATAGATAGATAGATAGATATAGGTATAGATATACGTTTTACCAAAAAACATCATATCCTATTATATAAAGGGCCAAGTGTGTTTGTCCAAAGCTGTCATGCGCAGTAGAGACAGCAGGAGGACAAACACACCTGGCCTTACCTGACAATCCATGCTGTTTGCGGCAAAAGTGGGCATGGCCGGTGTGGCCATGGGCGTGGCCGAGCGGGACCGTGGACGTGGCCAGGCAGGACTGGGCATGGTCAGGGGCGTGTTCGGGCATGGTGGGGGCATGGCCGGGCGCGGTCAGCGCGACAGAGAGGGGAGAGAAATAGAAAGAGAGGGGGAGAGACAAAAAGAGATGGGAAAGAGCTAAAGAGAGGGGGAAGAGCAGAAGAGAGGGGAAAGTGCAGAAGAGAGGGGAAGAGAGAGCAAAAGAGAGGGGCGAGAGAAAGAGCAAAAGAGAGGGGGAGAGAGAGAGCAAAAGAGGGGGGGGAGAGAGGGGGGAGAGAGAGCAAAAGAGAGGGGGGAGAGAGATAGCAAAAGAGAGGGATGGAGAGAAAGAGCAAAAGAGAGGGATGGAGAGAGAGAGCAAAAAAAAGGAGAGACAGAGCAAAAGAGATTGGGGAGAGAGAGAGCGCAAAAGAGAGGGGGGAGAGAGAGAGAGCCCAAAAGAGAGGGGGGAGAGAGAGCGCAAAAGAATGGGGGGAGAGAGAGAGTGCAAAAGAGAGGGGGAGAGAGTGAAAAAGAGGGGAGAGAGAGAGAGAGCGCAAAATAGAGGGGGAGAGAGAGAGCGCAAAAGAGAGGGGAAGAGAGTGCAAAAGAGGGGGAGAGAGAGAGAATGCAAAAGAGAGGGGGAGAGAGAGAGTGCAAAAGAGAGGGGGAGAGAGAGCGCTTAAAATAGGGGGAGAGAGAGCACAAAAGAGAGGGGGAGAGAGAGAGCATAAAAGAGAGGGGGAGAGAGTACGCAAAAGAGGGGGGAGAGAGCGCAAAAGAGAGAGAGTATGCAAAAGAGAGGGGGAGAGAGAGAGAGAGCATAAAAGAGAAGGGGAGAGAGAGCGCAAAAGAGAGGGGGAGAGAGAGCAAAAGAGAGGGGGAGAGAAAGCAAAAGAGAGGGGGGAGAGGGAGCAAAAGAGAGGGGGGAGAGAGAGAGCAAAAGAGAGGTGGAGCAAGAGAGAGCACAAAAGAGAGGGGGAGAGAGCGCAAAAGAGAGGGGAGAGAGAGAGCAAACGAGAGGGGGGAGAGAGAGAGCAAAAGAGAGGTAGAGCAAGAGAGAGCACAAAAGAGAGGGGGAGAGAGCGCAAAAGAGAGGGGGAGAGAGCACAAAAGAGAGAGGGAGAGAGAGTGCAAGGGGTGGGACCACTGTACTGCAAAAAATGGCCCATGTGAACGGGCTTTAGGACTAGTATGTATATAAAACGCACTGAAGTGAACTTGTTTGGACTTATTGTGCATGAAGGCGCGTCCCCTATAAAAACACTGTCACAAAGGTACAATCTCATTTGAACATCTTCTTTGCAGAGATGGTGCATACAAAAAATTAAAAATAAATATTGTTAAAAACAAGTCAAAAGTGAATTGTCAAAAAAGTGACAATATAGCAAATGAGCAGTCGTGACCAGTATTATTATTATTATTTTTTTTTAGTAAAGAGGGAGAGATATCAGAAGAGGAAAGATAGATTTGGGTATCATCAGCGTATAAGTGGTACTGGAACCCAAAGGAGGATATAAGTTTTCTCAGGGAAAATCTATAGAGAGAGAAAAGCAAGGGATCCAAGGCAAATGATCAGAGGATATGCTGTTAAAGGAAACTGAAAACATAAATACAAATGTATACATATATAGACATATAAATATAAATATATATATATATATATATATATAAGTGCAATGCTCGCATGTAGAAATATGTATATTATAATAGGCAAAACAATTAAAAAATATTACCATAAAATAAATTTTAAATGTAATTTTTCTATGGCAAAATAGATAAATGATTTTAAAATTCTAACTCATAGCAGATCATCAACCAAATATTGCTAGTCTGGAAAAGTTTAGTGAATTTTGTTGCCCTTGTATTTCACTAATACGTACTGGGCTAGATTACAACGTGTGCCTGTGAAGGGGTAAATTTACGGGCACACATTAAATAACCAGCCATTAAAAGTGGCTGGAAAATGCTCCCGCAAGCTTGTGGTTTCACTTTGACCTCAGCGCAATTAAGCAGAGGTCAGACTTCTGGTTAATGAAAAAATGAGCCCCAATTGCCCCTCCCAAATAAAGTGGACAATTCTTTAAACTAAAATAAAAAGATAAGCATCTTTATTTTTTTTAAAACTGCACGAAGCAGCTATAAAGGATTAAATTGAGTGTTTGGAAAAAAAATGGCACTGGAAGTGCCTTTACATTGAGGTGAATGGGGACTGTGTTTATACTGTGATTACATATGTATATGCTTTTTTACATATATATTAATGTGTTAATATTCATATACATTTTTATTTTGCTGTCCTACGCTACACAAATTCCCCCCTGCGCTGTGCTAGGTGCTTTGGATCCTATGTGAGCGCAAGACTTCCAGGCATTTACATGCACTGGTATTACTGAGTTCAGCGCAAATATCGAGCTTTGCAAAGGCACAATATTGCGCTCCACTTGTAATCTAGGCCACTGTACTTTAAATGAAGTATGTATTTTCATAAAAAGTTTCATTTTTAAGTACTAGTTTCTTCTGTTGGTTTTAATTGAAAGTTATAGGAATCAGTTTAGGCACATTTTCCTCTGATTTCACATATTTTGATGTCTTTAAAGGATTTAAAAATTAAAGTTTACATTTTTTTAAAGGAGAGTTCAGTTCTTTGGACTTTTTATAAATGGTAAAAAGATATATTAACATTGTATAAACATTTAACTACACATATTTAATTGTGAGTTAAAATATTATTAATAATGTCACAATCTGGTGGCCACAGGAGCTAACTAAATAAATAAAAACTAAGGCGTAAATGATATGACAAACAGTAGTAATGATATCAATTAAACAAAAATATGCAATAGTATTTACTAATTGATTTTATTTCAATAATGTTTGTGAGTGCCCTTTCAGCTTTTGCAAAGATCAATAATATAGAGGAATTTTCATTCTCAATAACCACATATGGCATATCTTAGTAGCATGACTTGTTTGTATTCGTTTTCTTTCATCTGCAATTCATCTGTAAAGGAATATCTTCCTATATTCACATAATTAGTCTTCACAAGCTTCTTTACAGTAAAGGCCATTTTACAATGAAACATAAAATAGGTCAAAGGTTCAAGCCCCCTAATGGCCCATCAATCGATATGAAGAACAAGGCTATGTCAGCTGAGAACCATGTGTGACCATGTGGTGCTTACTGGCTGTGTGACAAATATTAGCCTGGTCATCATGGAGACATTGTTGAAATGGAATTGCTCTGCGAGGGGAATTGAGATGTCTAAAAGATAAATAGGATCTGCTCTAAGGAAATGAAAAAAAGCAAAAAAAACATGGCAACCTTGTAGAAAGTTAAAGTTCATTATTGTGCCATGCTCCCTCGGCTTACAGGATCACAAAGTACCTGAGTTTATTGACTACATTTCTGTTAATCTTAATTACATGAAAAACAGGGGGATTTTAATGCAAATGATTTAATTATATGTTGTGAAATAGGTTTGCAATATATTTTTGTTATTTATTTTGTTCCCTTTTCCTGTAATTTAACTCTAAAAATGTGTGTGTTTTCCAATTATGAGAATACAAAGTATACACTGCAGACTTCACAAATCAAATGCTGTTACATATCTATCCCCAATTAGCCTCATGTAAGGTGATTAGATAACATACTGTAAAACAATGCACTTTTATATATACCTTGAAAAAGAAACAATAAATATAAATGAGAAAGAAAAAAATGTACTTTATCTTTATGAAGAGAAACCTAATGTAGAGAAGTCAGTTTTTTTTATCTTTTGTCACATAATGTTAATATAGCTTTAAAGCACACACACACACAAAACAAAATCTTAAGGTACACTTTACATAGAACATCTGAATGAACAATGAGTTATATCCCAATACTTTTTGTCAACTTTTAAATTCAAGGCCATACCATGCAACTCAAGAACCAATGGAAAACCTAGTTATTGATTGGTGTTTAACTTCACCAATATTTTGCATTTCGAGAATGAGAATGGCATTGTAATCCATCAGAAAACACTTTTCTAGAAGCTTTACACATGATTTGTAGACTTCACAGTCTTGACCTCTTGAAATCCCGGTCTACATGATTTATTTTAAACATTTTGGGTTAGGTTACAAGTGGTCCGCTAATGTTAGTGCACACGATATTGCAATATCGCGCCTGCGCTAACTTGTGCTCATATTTGATCATAGTTAAACTAAATACAAACGTACCTGTGAAATAAAACCTACGCTGTCTTACACTAAAACCTAACATTACAAAAAATAAAAAACCTACCATTACAAAAAATAAAAAAAACTTTCATTACAACAACAAAAAAATAAAATTATCCAAAAAAATCTAATACCCTTAGAAAAACACCCCAAAATAAAAAACCCTACTCTAGAATAAACTACCAAGGGCCCTTAAAAGGGCCTTTTGGGGGGCCCTTAAAAGTACAAAACCACAAATACAAACACCCCCTAACACTATACAAACCCCCACCCCCCCAAACTACCAGGGGCCCTTAAAAGGGCCTTTTGTAGGGCATTGCCCTGAGATAAACAGCTCTTTTGATCTAAAAAGAATACATTCTAAAAAAGAATACATTCTATTGGCTAATTCGAATTAGCCAATAGAATGAGAGCTGCTTAAATCCTATTAGCTGATTTGAATTGCCAATAGGATTTTAGCAGCCCTAATTCCTATTGACTGATTCAAATTTTTCAGCCAATAGGAATGCAGGGGACGCCATCTCGAATCGCGTCCCTTGCATTGAAGATTCAGTGTACGGCGGCGACCATATGAAGAGGATGCTCCGCATCGGATGTCTTCAGGATGGACCCGCTCCGCCCCGGCTGGATGAAGATTGAAGAGGCCACCTGGATAAAGACTTCTTGCCGCCTGGATGATGACTTCGCTGGCTGGATGAAGTTCAAAGAGGCCGTCTGGTTGAAGACTTCTTGCCGCCTGGATGAGGAATTCGCCGGCTGGATGAAGATAGAAGAGGCCATTTGGATGAAGACTTACTGCTGCATGGATGATGACTTCGCCGGCTGGATGAAGATCCTTCAAGCGGGACTTCAACAACTGTAAGTGGATCATCGGAGGTCAGTGTTAGGTTTTTTTAAGGGTTTTTTGGGTGTTTTTTATTTTTTAGATTAGGGTTTGGGCAATGTAAAAGAGCTAAATGCCCTTTTAAGGGAACTGCCCATACAAATTCCCTTTTCAGGGCAATGGTTAGCTTAGGTTATTTATTTTAAATAGACAGATAAGTTTCAATTTAATTTAAGCTAGGGAAATTGTAATTTTAATATAAAGGTAGGGGGTTGTTTGGTTTAGGGATTACTAGTTTAAATTAATTTATTTTGTTGTGGGGGGATTTCGGTTTAGGGGTTAATAGTTTATTTTAGTTTATTTCATTGTGGGGGGCTTGTGGCTTAGGGGTTAATAGGTTTATTATAGAGGCATGTGGGCGGACGGCAGATTAGGGGTTAATAATATTTAAATAGTGCCTGCGATGCTGGAGGGCAGCGGTTTAGGGGTTAATAACTTTATTATAGTGGCGACGATGTCGGGGAGTGGCAGAATAGGGGTTAATAATTTTTAGTAGCGGCAGCGATGTTGGGAGCATCAGATTAGGGGTTAATAAGTTTTATATAGTGTTTGCGATGCGGGAGGACCTCGGTTTAGGGGTTAATAGGTAGTTAATGGGTGTTTGTGTACTTTGTAGGAGTTTTATGTTACAGCTTTGTAGTGTAAAACTCATAACTACTGACTTTAGATGGCGGTACAGATCGTGTCATTTTAGGCTGTAACGCTCACTTTTTAGCTGTTCCACAATCCCATGAAAAAATGTCAGTTTTACGTGTGCGGGACTGACGTTGCGTTACAGGCTAAAAGGTGTGCGGTACAGCTATACCGACAAGAATTGTAATAGCTGCGGTGCTGTTTTAACGCTGAAAATGCCATATTTTCAGAGTTACAAGCCGCAATGCAAAACTTGTAATCTAGGTGTTAAATATTTTTTTTTTTTTTTTTAAAACCATTACAATGCTTCAAAGGTATATGGTATAAGACAAGGTATTTGAATGGAAAGGGCTATAATGTATATATGCATACATATACATGTCTAATGTGTATGTATGTATATATACATACGTATTTATGTGTATTTATGTATTTATGTTTATATGTGTATAAATGTATATACATACATGCATACATATATACACATATAAACACATATATACACATGTATAAATATATACTTTGGAGCCCTTTCCATGCAAATACCTTTTAAAGAGGAAAATAGTTTTTATTAATTTTAATATTTGATAATACTGTGTATGTACTGTATATATTTTACATTGCAATATTCTTTACATAGGGGAAATTGTTCTATTTTTTAAATAGATATTCCTATATATATCTGTATATACCTATACCTTTATATACCTATATACACCTATATATATATATATATATATATATATTAAACAAATCGTTAATCACAGCACCACAAAAGCATTCTATCCACTATCAGAAAAAATTAGAAAAAATTAGAAAAAATTCTATATATGTTAATAGGGTGCAAGAGTTTAGTAAAACCTCCAATTTTACCATCTACAAATAACCAAAAAATGAAACTCAGCACACCTCAATTTAGCAAAAGTGTAAATGTAATTTATTTCAAGGTATCTAATTACAATACTATAATATGAATCCACAACTTTCAGTCCATCCACACATGCAAACTACTTTCATTCATAAAGTAAAAAGATTCAACCCAGGCGTCCCTGGAAGAATCAACCAAGGCTCTCAGAAAAACCGCTATTAATGTCTTAGAAAGTTCATATATATGAAACGGTGAACAGTCCCTTAGACATGTAAAACTTTCACAGTGGTTTTGAATTCAAACTCTTAGATGCAATTTTTCAGATATGATTGCTGTAAGGAGATTCTTTTTCGATTATAAATGTATCTTCTTATACATGAAATTTGAATAACATTTTGAGCTCTGTAATTATTCCCTTATTCAGCATACACCTTTTTATGATGAATGTAAGCACATTTATGGGTTAGTGCAAAACAGAACAAAAAGCCGTTAGTTCATCCAACATATGTATTCAACTATATGTTAACACTCTATATACTCCAAAGCTCTTTCCAAGTTCCCCTCTTTAAACCACACTTGCGGTTGGGTAGTGTTCAGCCCGGGTATCGGTGCGTAAGTATTCTAACAGTTCATATTGTAACATATGCATAGAGTTTCTGACCCTTTACAGGTAATAGAGTGTTAATACATTAAAGCGTCTCTAATGTGATGGAAGCCGTGTGTTCAATCAGCAGGTGTGTTACCAATCATCTGTATTGCGTCTGTGTTAGTATAGAAGCTGGCCAGTTAGAACATGCATGTTAATTAGCTTTATAATACTTGCGATTTCACATCCTTTTGTATAACTGGAGATGCCCCCGACTTTTATCCACTCATGCGGACGGGAGAACAAACACTTGTTTCGGTCTTGTGTCTTTATGAAACCACGGCTCTTTTCTGTAATCTTTTTGCATCAAAGTCCTTGTATCGACAAGCGGTTCAGTGAGCAGCCTTACACTCCGACGCGCGTTTCGGGACTCCGCCCTTTCTCAAGGAGTATACGTCATCATGGAACCGGCCTCTTTTAGAGAGGCCCAAACGAGAATCTATTGGTGCATACACACACACCCATCTAATACGTCACCCATTCGACTATTATACGAAACAAAAATAATGTGACTTAAAGCTATATAAAAACTAACTAAATGTGATAATCTCACTACACGAGCATAGTGATTATTGAGGCAGCAACGAAGCAACAAAATGACACAGTTATCTTAAACCAAACGAACATATGAAAATAAACGTTCGTTCTTGGTATACATATTTTTCGTTACTTAAATATGTGTTGACCCAATTACACGGATAGGGTCTCTTTCAAAGGGATTAAATTCTCACTTGGCCTATTGGATATTTAGATTTGATCTACCTGTCTAGATGTAGACCTAAATTAGACTTTATATAACCAATACTTTTTGCTGTATAGGGTTATAAGACTAACAGAGGGGGGCAAAATAAATATCTACAAGGGGATTATTTTATGCAGACCAAATAAATATTTATTATTGTGTTTTAAGCATCCATTGAATATTTATTTAAGCTGGGAAAATCTTATTCATACAAAATGTCCCCAAGAGATATCTCTATTGAGACCCCTAGGTGACAGTGTGTCCAATTTTCTTATCCATTGTGCTTCTTTCTTGAACAATGCTTTTTGTCTATCCCCTCCTCTCCTAAAAGGAGGTACATCATCTACTATTTGGAACCGCAATTGGCTTTTGTTGTGGGATGCCATTGTGAAATGGTGAGATACTGGAGCATCCCAATCTGAGTTGCCTATGGCAGCTTTATGTTGTCTGACCCTGTCACGGACACATTGGGTGGTCTCTCCCACGTAAGCTAATCCACATGGACACTTAATAACATATATCACATAACTTGAGTTGCATGTGTATGTGTTTTTAATTTCTATCTTACGTCCAGTGTGTGGATGTGTCACAATATCGCCTCTTATCATAGAATTGCATTGTGCACAATTATAGCAAGGGAAACAACCTTTCTTTTGTAAAGATGGAGCTAGACCTCTAGTCCCTAGGTCAGCTCTAACGAGTACATCTTTCAGGTTTTTGTTTCTCTTGTATGATAAAAGGGGCGGATCTTTAAAAGTTTCTGCCAATTGTGGTTCTTCTTTAAGAAGGTACCAATGTTTATTAATACAGGTTTTTAGTTTTCTACTATGGAACCCATATTGTGTTACCAGGGGTACCGAGAATTGTTTCTTTTCCCTGAATTTGGGTTCAAGGAGAGAATCTCTCTCAATCTGGTCCACTCTTTCCAAATTTTCTTGTATTATTTGATTCGGATATCCTCTTTCCCTAAATTTGCTTGCCATTTCATCTAATCTGATTTGTAATTTATTTGAATCGGATACGATTCTTTTCGTTCTGAGTAGCTGACTATATGGTAGGCTTCTTATGGTATTAGGAGGATGAAAACTATCAAAGCTAAGTAAATTATTGCGATCTGTTGCTTTTGAGAATATATCACATTCTAATCTACCCTCTTCAATATATACCATTGTGTCTAAGAAGCTAATTCTATCTGTACTGCTTTCCATGGTAAATTTTAGGTAATCTGTTTTTGAATTCAGGGTCTCTAAGAAGTGTGTAAGAGTCTGTTCTTCTCCTGTCCATAATAGGAATATATCGTCTATATATCTATACCAACATTTTATGTTGTTCTTAAATAGATCCTCCCTATAGACAAATTGTTCCTCAAATTTTCCTACAAAAAGGTTAGCATATGTAGGGGCTACATTAGAGCCCATCGCGGTCCCTTTGGTTTGTACATAGAAGGTGTCTTCAAACATAAAGTAACTTTCATAAAGGATTATTTTAAATAGATCAGATATCAATCTTCTTTCTGAAGGTGTAAAAAGACTTTCTTTATCAATGTAATAGAAGACACCTTCCATGCCCAATCCATGAGGAATAGAAGTATATAAATTTGAAATGTCCATAGTGACCAAAATTGCATGAGGGGGTGCCCTGATCTGTTTGATTTTATTTATAAAATCGGTAGTATCTTGTAGATAAGATGTAATACTTCCCAAAAGTGGTCTGATTAAAGTATCTAAAAATATGGCAATAGGTTGGAAAATTGAGTCTGTGCCTGCCACTATTGGGCGGCCGGGAGGCTTTTTCAGATTCTTGTGAATCTTGGGTAGGATATAAAACACTGGAATAATAGGATGTTGATTGATGAGAAATTTCATTTGTTTAGATGTAATTATATTCATTTCTTTTGCCATTTCTACTATTTCCAGTATTTTATTCTGTATCCTTTTGGTTGGATCAAAATAAATCATTTTGTAATTTTCTTGTTTGGATAATTGGGACAGAATCTCATTTCTATAGTCATCATGATCCATGATGACGATAGCTCCGCCCTTGTCCGCCGATTTCAATACAATTGTGTTGTCATTTTGTACCTCTGTCAATAATTTCTTCTGTTCTGCTGTTAAGTTATGTTTATGTCTAAATTTAAAGTTTCTGCGCATCTTTTCGAAATCTCTCTTTACTAGTAAAATATACGCTTCAACTGCTGAATTCGTGGGAGGAGGATTAAATTTACTTTTTGGTCTAATGTTTTTTAGATGGAATTGGAAGGCAGAATTTTCTCCTTCTGTGTGTTCGATAGGGTTATTCGCGAAGTAACTCTTGAGTCTAATTTGTCTAAAGAATCTTTGTAGATCACATTCAATTTCAAAGAAATTTGGCTGTGTGGATGGTATAAATGATAACCCTTTTTGTAAGACTTTCAGAGTTGCCTCATCGAATAACCTTTTTGAAATATTTACCACCAGGCTTTCTTGTTCTATCGCCTGTTCTGTCTGGTTGTCATTCGGTAATTGGTTTGACCTCGATTTCCTATATTTCCTCCCCCCTCTTCTCGTCCTCTTCTTCTTGTACCCCTGGTTCCACGACCCCTGATAGAAAAAGCCGGAGAGTGATCATTTGTATCACTTTCTGACGATGTATCTCCCAATAACTCATTAGATCTATATGTCCTCCTATTGTCTCTCTTGAAAGGGACAAAGTCTGGATTCCTCCATCTATATACCTTATTGTTTTGGTAATCTGATAAGTCTCTCTGAAATTTTTTGTATTTTTTACTCTCCAATTGTTTTTTGAAATTTGACATGTCCTCATCCAATTTTGATTTCATATCTTTAAACTCAGATTCTGTTTTAACAGATCTGATGTTCCCTTCTAACATGTCAATTTCATTCTGCAATTTGGGTAATTCTTTTTGAATATACTCTATGGTCAATATAATTATATCATATGCACATTTGTTCAATATGCCTTCAAATTTATCGCAATATTCATTATTTTCTCTAAAGAGAGTTGGATGTAAATTACTTCTTAGTCCCCTGGGTATCCTTTTCTGTCTGTAATATTCAGCCAATGTCACTGAATGTAAATCGTACATGATTCTTTGCTTAGTAATCTGTTCGAGTGTTATTGGCTCAGCATTACATTGTTCATTAGTGAGAAAATCCCTGTTTCCTGTACATAGTGTTGCTATCCTTGCTGCATCAAATTCAGAATAGGCAAAAAGTTTGGATCCTTCAGTATTTTGTGTTTGTAAGAAAGCCATTATAATTACACAATCAAGGTTGTGTGCATGTGATTCAAAGAGGTAAAAAATACTTATTAAACAAATCGTTAATCACAGCACCACAAAAGCATTCTATCCACTATCAGAAAAAATTAGAAAAAATTAGAAAAAATTCTATATATGTTAATAGGGTGCAAGAGTTTAGTAAAACCTCCAATTTTACCATCTACAAATAACCAAAAAATGAAACTCAGCACACCTCAATTTAGCAAAAGTGTAAATGTAATTTATTTCAAGGTATCTAATTACAATACTATAATATGAATCCACAACTTTCAGTCCATCCACACATGCAAACTACTTTCATTCATAAAGTAAAAAGATTCAACCCAGGCGTCCCTGGAAGAATCAACCAAGGCTCTCAGAAAAACCGCTATTAATGTCTTAGAAAGTTCATATATATGAAACGGTGAACAGTCCCTTAGACATGTAAAACTTTCACAGTGGTTTTGAATTCAAACTCTTAGATGCAATTTTTCAGATATGATTGCTGTAAGGAGATTCTTTTTCGATTATAAATGTATCTTCTTATACATGAAATTTGAATAACATTTTGAGCTCTGTAATTATTCCCTTATTCAGCATACACCTTTTTATGATGAATGTAAGCACATTTATGGGTTAGTGCAAAACAGAACAAAAAGCCGTTAGTTCATCCAACATATGTATTCAACTATATGTTAACACTCTATATACTCCAAAGCTCTTTCCAAGTTCCCCTCTTTAAACCACACTTGCGGTTGGGTAGTGTTCAGCCCGGGTATCGGTGCGTAAGTATTCTAACAGTTCATATTGTAACATATGCATAGAGTTTCTGACCCTTTACAGGTAATAGAGTGTTAATACATTAAAGCGTCTCTAATGTGATGGAAGCCGTGTGTTCAATCAGCAGGTGTGTTACCAATCATCTGTATTGCGTCTGTGTTAGTATAGAAGCTGGCCAGTTAGAACATGCATGTTAATTAGCTTTATAATACTTGCGATTTCACATCCTTTTGTATAACTGGAGATGCCCCCGACTTTTATCCACTCATGCGGACGGGAGAACAAACACTTGTTTCGGTCTTGTGTCTTTATGAAACCACGGCTCTTTTCTGTAATCTTTTTGCATCAAAGTCCTTGTATCGACAAGCGGTTCAGTGAGCAGCCTTACACTCCGACGCGCGTTTCGGGACTCCGCCCTTTCTCAAGGAGTATACGTCATCATGGAACCGGCCTCTTTTAGAGAGGCCCAAACGAGAATCTATTGGTGCATACACACACACCCATCTAATACGTCACCCATTCGACTATTATACGAAACAAAAATAATGTGACTTAAAGCTATATAAAAACTAACTAAATGTGATAATCTCACTACACGAGCATAGTGATTATTGAGGCAGCAACGAAGCAACAAAATGACACAGTTATCTTAAACCAAACGAACATATGAAAATAAACGTTCGTTCTTGGTATACATATTTTTCGTTACTTAAATATGTGTTGACCCAATTACACGGATAGGGTCTCTTTCAAAGGGATTAAATTCTCACTTGGCCTATTGGATATTTAGATTTGATCTACCTGTCTAGATGTAGACCTAAATTAGACTTTATATAACCAATACTTTTTGCTGTATAGGGTTATAAGACTAACAGAGGGGGGCAAAATAAATATCTACAAGGGGATTATTTTATGCAGACCAAATAAATATTTATTATTGTGTTTTAAGCATCCATTGAATATTTATTTAAGCTGGGAAAATCTTATTCATACAAAATGTCCCCAAGAGATATCTCTATTGAGACCCCTAGGTGACAGTGTGTCCAATTTTCTTATCCATTGTGCTTCTTTCTTGAACAATGCTTTTTGTCTATCCCCTCCTCTCCTAAAAGGAGGTACATCATCTACTATTTGGAACCGCAATTGGCTTTTGTTGTGGGATGCCATTGTGAAATGGTGAGATACTGGAGCATCCCAATCTGAGTTGCCTATGGCAGCTTTATGTTGTCTGACCCTGTCACGGACACATTGGGTGGTCTCTCCCACGTAAGCTAATCCACATGGACACTTAATAACATATATCACATAACTTGAGTTGCATGTGTATGTGTTTTTAATTTCTATCTTACGTCCAGTGTGTGGATGTGTCACAATATCGCCTCTTATCATAGAATTGCATTGTGCACAATTATAGCAAGGGACTGTTCACCGTTTCATATATATGAACTTTCTAAGACATTAATAGCGGTTTTTCTGAGAGCCTTGGTTGATTCTTCCAGGGACGCCTGGGTTGAATCTTTTTACTTTATGAATGAAAGTAGTTTGCATGTGTGGATGGACTGAAAGTTGTGGATTCATATTATAGTATTGTAATTAGATACCTTGAAATAAATTACATTTACACTTTTGCTAAATTGAGGTGTGCTGAGTTTCATTTTTTGGTTATTTGTAGATGGTAAAATTGGAGGTTTTACTAAACTCTTGCACCCTATTAACATATATAGAATTTTTTCTAATTTTTTCTAATTTTTTCTGATAGTGGATAGAATGCTTTTGTGGTGCTGTGATTAACGATTTGTTTAATAAGTATTTTTTACCTCTTTGAATCACATGCACACAACCTTGATTGTGTAATTATAATGGCTTTCTTACAAACACAAAATACTGAAGGATCCAAACTTTTTGCCTATTCTGAATTTGATGCAGCAAGGATAGCAACACTATGTACAGGAAACAGGGATTTTCTCACTAATGAACAATGTAATGCTGAGCCAATAACACTCGAACAGATTACTAAGCAAAGAATCATGTACGATTTACATTCAGTGACATTGGCTGAATATTACAGACAGAAAAGGATACCCAGGGGACTAAGAAGTAATTTACATCCAACTCTCTTTAGAGAAAATAATGAATATTGCGATAAATTTGAAGGCATATTGAACAAATGTGCATATGATATAATTATATTGACCATAGAGTGTATTCAAAAAGAATTACCCAAATTGCAGAATGAAATTGACATGTTAGAAGGGAACATCAGATCTGTTAAAACAGAATCTGAGTTTAAAGATATGAAATCAAAATTGGATGAGGACATGTCAAATTTCAAAAAACAATTGGAGAGTAAAAAATACAAAAAATTTCAGAGAGACTTATCAGATTACCAAAACAATAAGGTATATAGATGGAGGAATCCAGACTTTGTCCCTTTCAAGAGAGACAATAGGAGGACATATAGATCTAATGAGTTATTGGGAGATACATCGTCAGAAAGTGATACAAATGATCACTCTCCGGCTTTTTCTATCAGGGGTCGTGGAACCAGGGGTACAAGAAGAAGAGGACGAGAAGAGGGGGGAGGAAATATAGGAAATCGAGGTCAAACCAATTACCGAATGACAACCAGACAGAACAGGCGATAGAACAAGAAAGCCTGGTGGTAAATATTTCAAAAAGGTTATTCGATGAGGCAACTCTGAAAGTCTTACAAAAAGGGTTATCATTTATACCATCCACACAGCCAAATTTCTTTGAAATTGAATGTGATCTACAAAGATTCTTTAGACAAATTAGACTCAAGAGTTACTTCGCGAATAACCCTATCGAACACACAGAAGGAGAAAATTCTGCCTTCCAATTCCATCTAAAAAACATTAGACCAAAAAGTAAATTTAATCCTCCTCCCACGAATTCAGCAGTTGAAGCGTATATTTTACTAGTAAAGAGAGATTTCGAAAAGATGCGCAGAAACTTTAAATTTAGACATAAACATAACTTAACAGCAGAACAGAAGAAATTATTGACAGAGGTACAAAATGACAACACAATTGTATTGAAATCGGCGGACAAGGGCGGAGCTATCGTCATCATGGATCATGATGACTATAGAAATGAGATTCTGTCCCAATTATCCAAACAAGAAAATTACAAAATGATTTATTTTGATCCAACCAAAAGGATACAGAATAAAATACTGGAAATAGTAGAAATGGCAAAAGAAATGAATATAATTACATCTAAACAAATGAAATTTCTCATCAATCAACATCCTATTATTCCAGTGTTTTATATCCTACCCAAGATTCACAAGAATCTGAAAAAGCCTCCCGGCCGCCCAATAGTGGCAGGCACAGACTCAATTTTCCAACCTATTGCCATATTTTTAGATACTTTAATCAGACCACTTTTGGGAAGTATTACATCTTATCTACAAGATACTACCGATTTTATAAATAAAATCAAACAGATCAGGGCACCCCCTCATGCAATTTTGGTCACTATGGACATTTCAAATTTATATACTTCTATTCCTCATGGATTGGGCATGGAAGGTGTCTTCTATTACATTGATAAAGAAAGTCTTTTTACACCTTCAGAAAGAAGATTGATATCTGATCTATTTAAAATAATCCTTTATGAAAGTTACTTTATGTTTGAAGACACCTTCTATGTACAAACCAAAGGGACCGCGATGGGCTCTAATGTAGCCCCTACATATGCTAACCTTTTTGTAGGAAAATTTGAGGAACAATTTGTCTATAGGGAGGATCTATTTAAGAACAACATAAAATGTTGGTATAGATATATAGACGATATATTCCTATTATGGACAGGAGAAGAACAGACTCTTACACACTTCTTAGAGACCCTGAATTCAAAAACAGATTACCTAAAATTTACCATGGAAAGCAGTACAGATAGAATTAGCTTCTTAGACACAATGGTATATATTGAAGAGGGTAGATTAGAATGTGATATATTCTCAAAAGCAACAGATCGCAATAATTTACTTAGCTTTGATAGTTTTCATCCTCCTAATACCATAAGAAGCCTACCATATAGTCAGCTACTCAGAACGAAAAGAATCGTATCCGATTCAAATAAATTACAAATCAGATTAGATGAAATGGCAAGCAAATTTAGGGAAAGAGGATATCCGAATCAAATAATACAAGAAAATTTGGAAAGAGTGGACCAGATTGAGAGAGATTCTCTCCTTGAACCCAAATTCAGGGAAAAGAAACAATTCTCGGTACCCCTGGTAACACAATATGGGTTCCATAGTAGAAAACTAAAAACCTGTATTAATAAACATTGGTACCTTCTTAAAGAAGAACCACAATTGGCAGAAACTTTTAAAGATCCGCCCCTTTTATCATACAAGAGAAACAAAAACCTGAAAGATGTACTCGTTAGAGCTGACCTAGGGACTAGAGGTCTAGCTCCATCTTTACAAAAGAAAGGTTGTTTCCCTTGCTATAATTGTGCACAATGCAATTCTATGATAAGAGGCGATATTGTGACACATCCACACACTGGACGTAAGATAGAAATTAAAAACACATACACATGCAACTCAAGTTATGTGATATATGTTATTAAGTGTCCATGTGGATTAGCTTACGTGGGAGAGACCACCCAATGTGTCCGTGACAGGGTCAGACAACATAAAGCTGCCATAGGCAACTCAGATTGGGATGCTCCAGTATCTCACCATTTCACAATGGCATCCCACAACAAAAGCCAATTGCGGTTCCAAATAGTAGATGATGTACCTCCTTTTAGGAGAGGAGGGGATAGACAAAAAGCATTGTTCAAGAAAGAAGCACAATGGATAAGAAAATTGGACACACTGTCACCTAGGGGTCTCAATAGAGATATCTCTTGGGGACATTTTGTATGAATAAGATTTTCCCAGCTTAAATAAATATTCAATGGATGCTTAAAACACAATAATAAATATTTATTTGGTCTGCATAAAATAATCCCCTTGTAGATATTTATTTTGCCCCCCTCTGTTAGTCTTATAACCCTATACAGCAAAAAGTATTGGTTATATAAAGTCTAATTTAGGTCTACATCTAGACAGGTAGATCAAATCTAAATATCCAATAGGCCAAGTGAGAATTTAATCCCTTTGAAAGAGACCCTATCCGTGTAATTGGGTCAACACATATTTAAGTAACAAAAAATATGTATACCAAGAACGAACGTTTATTTTCATATGTTCGTTTGGTTTAAGATAACTGTGTCATTTTGTTGCTTCGTTGCTGCCTCAATAATCACTATGCTCGTGTAGTGAGATTATCACATTTAGTTAGTTTTTATATAGCTTTAAGTCACATTATTTTTGTTTCGTATAATAGTCGAATGGGTGACGTATTAGATGGGTGTGTGTGTATGCACCAATAGATTCTCGTTTGGGCCTCTCTAAAAGAGGCCGGTTCCATGATGACGTATACTCCTTGAGAAAGGGCGGAGTCCCGAAACGCGCGTCGGAGTGTAAGGCTGCTCACTGAACCGCTTGTCGATACAAGGACTTTGATGCAAAAAGATTACAGAAAAGAGCCGTGGTTTCATAAAGACACAAGACCGAAACAAGTGTTTGTTCTCCCGTCCGCATGAGTGGATAAAAGTCGGGGGCATCTCCAGTTATACAAAAGGATGTGAAATCGCAAGTATTATAAAGCTAATTAACATGCATGTTCTAACTGGCCAGCTTCTATACTAACACAGACGCAATACAGATGATTGGTAACACACCTGCTGATTGAACACACGGCTTCCATCACATTAGAGACGCTTTAATGTATTAACACTCTATTACCTGTAAAGGGTCAGAAACTCTATGCATATGTTACAATATGAACTGTTAGAATACTTACGCACCGATACCCGGGCTGAACACTACCCAACCGCAAGTGTGGTTTAAAGAGGGGAACTTGGAAAGAGCTTTGGAGTATATAGAGTGTTAACATATAGTTGAATACATATGTTGGATGAACTAACGGCTTTTTGTTCTGTTTTGCACTAACCCATAAATGTGCTTACATTCATCATAAAAAGGTGTATGCTGAATAAGGGAATAATTACAGAGCTCAAAATGTTATTCAAATTTCATGTATAAGAAGATACATTTATAATCGAAAAAGAATCTCCTTACAGCAATCATATCTGAAAAATTGCATCTAAGAGTTTGAATTCAAAACCACTGTGAAAGTTTTACATGTCTAAGGGACTGTTCACCGTTTCATATATATGAACTTTCTAAGACATTAATAGCGGTTTTTCTGAGAGCCTTGGTTGATTCTTCCAGGGACGCCTGGGTTGAATCTTTTTACTTTATGAATGAAAGTGGTTTGCATGTGTGGATGGACTGAAAGTTGTGGATTCATATTATAGTATTGTAATTAGATACCTTGAAATAAATTACATTTACACTTTTGCTAAATTGAGGTGTGCTGAGTTTCATTTTTTGGTTATATATATATATATATATGTGTATATATATATATATATATTACAAAAAATACAAGAAATATATATTTAAAAATAAACAGAACATTTTATCCTGTGTGAAGAACATTGGAATGTAAAATATTTATAATTACCTTTGGGTTAGCTCAGTTGGTCTAACGCCGTGTCAGGCTAGTATGCAAGCAATAAGTGTTTTTTTTCTGTTTGCATGCTCCATTGAAGTCTATGGGGTAAATAAGTTAATGTGGTCACTATACTCAAAGTCCTCAAGTTACTTCCAACTTGTAATACGCACAATAACCTGTGCATGTTAAAAGTTTACTTCTGGTGGTGTTTGCATGTTAGCGAAGGTGCTTTCTCCTTTCATCCTATTGGCTGATTAGATTTTTTGGTGTGGGATTTTTTTTAGATTAGGTTAGTTTTTTGTTTTTTTTATTTGGGCAGAAAAAAATCTTAGTGCCCTTTTAAGAGCAATGCCCATCCAAATGCCATTTTCTCGGCAATTGGTAGTTAAGTTTTTTTTTAGTTAGTTTATTTTTTTATTTTTGGGGGTTGTTATGTTTTGCAGGTAATTTTTTTTGATGCAAAATATCTATTAGCTTTAGTGCAATGCCATACAAAAGGCCCTTTTAAGGGCTATTGGTAATTTATTTGTAGAATAGGGGTTTTTCTTTTTTGGGGTGGTATTAGAATAGGAATATTTTTTTTATTTTTGGTAATTTTTTTTTTTTTTTTTGTAAGGGTAGCTTTTGTTACTTTTTATAATGGTACGTTTTGTTATTTTTGTGTAAATGTTAGTTTTTTTGTTTTTTGTAATGTATTTTTTTTTAAGTAATGTTATTTTTTTTGGGTAAGCTTAGGTTTTAATGTAATTTTAAAGATTTTTTTTTAAAGTAGTTAGTATAGATTTTATGGGTATTTGAATTGGGGGTTAGGGGGTTTAGTTGTTAGTTTATGGTGGTTTAGGGGTTAATAATTTATTTTGATAGTTTGTGATGTGGGGGATGGCGGTTTAGGGGTTAACAGTTTATTTTGATTGTTTACGTTGTGGGGGGTGGCAGTTTACGGGTTAACAGTTTATTTAGATAATTTGCGTTGTGGAGAAATGGCGTGTTAGGGGTTATTAGACTAGGTGCTTATGGTAGGGTGTTTTTTCACTTTTTTTCCCCATTGATTTCTATGGGAGAACATATGGGAGAGCACGCACACGCCAAAACTTTTCTATCCAATTTTTTAAAATAAGTTTTATTAGTAAGTGTTATTATGAATATAACTGTACTTTTAAAACTTAAAAATTAAAGCCTATAGGATTCTATATGTACCACTGCATATCTAAAAAAAATGTATATGTAACCACCTGTAGTTTTTAAATGTGATGTATTTTAAAAATAATCTAAATATATATTATTCTATGGTAAAAAGCCACTAAACCGTAACACAAAAAGTGATTAAACACTAAAAAGAAACCTTCATTGTTTCCAAAAGGTTTATTAGGCTCTTTGCGCACATTGGAAGTAACACACGTATTACAGGTTTAAAGTAAACATGTTCACTTGAGTGAATTTAACAAGCATCAGGATAGCGTGACTTCAGAGCTCTGGTTAGCTGTTACAATAGACAAAAGGGTGCACAAAACATATAAAAAATACATTTAACAGTACAATGTCACTCACAATGTCTAATAAAAATAAAAAAATTCCATAAAAAGTTAAAAAGGGCTCAAAGATATGAGGTCTCAGGTGTTAGGGAAAAAACGGGCTGCAAAGGGCTTTAACATATATATTTGCCCATTTACAGGCGCGCAATTAGTGCTCCAATTGTGATCTAGCCCAAAATATCTAAACATTGTGAAATATATGGTTTGTATAATTTTGGGGCATACAGCTAATACATAAACATACACAGAGTGCGTAATGACAGGAATGTAGAGTGGAATGTTAGTAGATATGTTTATTTTTATTCAAAACTGATATTAGTTAGAATTGGATTTTTTTTTATAAAATGCTATTTTTGTCTTTAACATACTATTTTGTATTTATTCATTTTTTTGTTATTTGTTTCTTTCAAAACACTATCAATTTTAAAAAAGTACTAAAAAAAAACCATTGCAATAAACACCAGCCATACTACTTAACCCCTAAACTGACACAGTCCCCATCACAAAGCCACCACTATACTACTTATCTCCTATCCCACCCAACCCTAATTGCAATAAACCCCCGCTACAGTTCTTAACCCCTAAACCACCACAGCCCTATTGCAAAAAAATATGCTACACTACCTATCCCCTAAAAAGCCCCAGCCCCTATCGTGAAACCCCTGCTACACTACTTAACCCCTAAACTGCCACAACCTCCATTGCAATAAACCCCTGCTTCACTACTTAACCCTTAACCACCACAACCCCATCACATTAAACTTCCTTCTCTATGAACCCCTAAACCTCCACAACCTCATCTTAATAAACCCTAAATTGCCACACCATCATCACAATAAACCCCATACTCTATTAACACCCTAACAGCTAACACCCCAAGACCCCTAACCTGAGACTCCTAAGTTATAAAAAAAAACACTACCAGTTTAAAAAAATAAAAAAGTACACAAAAAAACATGTTAAAAAAACAAAACATTACACAGAAATAAACAATTCCTATCCTAAAACTTTCCTAAAAAAAAAACTATACTAAAAATAGCCCCCCCCCCAAAAAAAAAAAAACCAAGGCTAGAACCCCAAGATTTCATTCTCCATCCTGATTCTGGCTCCTTAGAGGGGGCAGTGACAGGGGGTCCATTGCGGTGGTGCTCCTCTTCGCAGTTGTCCTCTTTCAGTTGTCCTCTTCTCCAGTGATGGTCTTCTTCTCCGTGGTAGTGGTAGGCCTATTCTCTGGTGGTGGACCTCTTCTCCAATGGTCCTCTTGAACTGTCCTCTTTGGCATCTGCTTCTTTTCTTCCACCTGATCCTTCTTCATGCTGTCCCAGCCGCACACTGAAGTTTGAAAGCAGGTTCCCCTTTTAGAGGGGTGCCCTTGCATTTTTATTGGCTGATTTTCCAATTTAAATCAGCCAATAGATAAAGCTTCCTTTCTATTCGCTTATTTTAATTTGAAGTAAGTCTGTAAAGGAGTCCCATTTGTATAGCTGATCTGCCTTCATATGGTTTCAAGTCTTCATACACTATGACATGGATGTATCAGGTAAACTGTAGTACATTAAAGGACCACTATATAAAGTAGAATTGCATAATTAACAAGTGCATAATATAAAGACAATGTAATAACACTTACTCTGAATTTCAGATAAGCAGAAGATATTTTTTTATCTTTTACCCATTTGCCAGCCCCCTGTATCATGGGAAATCCACCAGTCAATCACAGAGTAGTATACGTATACCCTGTGAACTTGTACACATGCTCAGTCGGAGATAGTGTCTCAAAAATTGTGCACATAAAAAGAATGTTCAAAAATTAATAATAAAGTAAATTGAAAAGTCTCTTAAAACTGCATGCTCTTTCTGAATCATAAAAGTTTATTTTTTACTTACTGTAGACTATTGCTGGCTCATGATAAATGAGTGTCTCATATCCCTTTAATAGCAGTATAAACCTATGTTACAAAATCAAATAAACATATATTATACTAATAGTATGATGTATGATTTATTTGTATTAAAAATATATTATCACCATATCATAATTTGGATGCCGTGGTTTTGTATATAGGAACAAAAAAAAATAGAAATACAAACTTACTATTTATTTACTGAAGAGATAATTGCACATATTTTATAATATTTTATAGATAATGTTTATTAATATCCAAGAGTAAATACTAAATCACAATAAAGAAACAAAGGCTGCACTGCGTTAGACAATGAAAAATAATAATTACTTTTTAGTGCTTCAGTCATATGAATCATGTGCAGAAAATGACAAAACATTTCTAGAAAAGTTATTCAAATTTTCCAAACTATTATGTTATTTGTTAACAAAAGACCTTTTCAATATTTACTTCTTGTAATGTTATCACATTAAAGGGACATAAAGCACTTGAATCGCCACCACTCTAATAATTTTTTTTAACCCCTAATCTGCTGACCGGACATCGCCACCACCTACGTTATACTTATGAACCCCTAATCTGCTGCCCCTAACATCGCCGACCCCTATATTATATTTATTAACCCCTAATCTGCCCCCCCAACGTCGCCGCTACCTAACTACACTTATTAACCCCTAATCTGCTGACTGGACCTCGCCGCCACTATAATAAATGTATTAACCCCTAAACCGCCGCACTCCCGCCTCGCAAACACTAGAATAAATTGTATTAACCCCTAATCTGCCCTCCCTAACATTGCCGCCACCTACCTACAATTATTAACCCCTAATCTCCCGCCTGCACCGTCGCCGCTACTATAGTAAAGTTATTAACCCCTAAACATAACTCTAACCCTAACACCCCCCTAACATAAATATAATTTATATTAAACAACATAATATTTCTAAAATTAACTAAATTATTCCTATTTAAAACTAAATATTTACCTATAAAATAAACCCTAATATAGCTACAATATAATTAATAATTACATTGTAGCTATTTTAGGATTTATATTTATTTTACAGGCAACTTTGTATTCATTTTAACTAGGTACAAAAGCTATTAAATAGTTAATAACTATTTAATAGCTACCTAGTTAAAATAATTACAAAATTACATGTAAAATAAATCCTTACCTAAGTTACAATTAAACCTAGCACTACACTATCATTAAATTAATTAAATAAATTACCTACAATTACCTACAATTAAATACAATTAAATAAACTATTCTATAATACAAAAAAAAACACTAAATTACAAAAAATAAAAAAGAATTACAAGCAGTTTAAACTAATTACACCTAATCTACCCTAATAAAATAAAAAAGCCCCCCAAAATAAAAAATTCCCTACCCTATTCCAAAATACAAAAGTAATCAGCTCTTTTACCAGCCCTTAAAAGGGCTTTTTGCGGGGCCTTGCCCCAAAGTAATCAGCTCTTTTGCCAGAAAATAAAAATACAATACCCCCAACATTAAAACCCACCACCCACATACCCCTACTCTAACCCACCCAAACCCCCATTAAAAAACCTAACACTACCCCCCTGAAGATCTCCCTACCTTGAGTCGTCTTCACCCAGCCGGGCCGAAGTCTTCATCCGATGGCTAATAGCTATTGTACCTAGTTAAAATAAATACAAAGTTGCCTGTAAAAAAAATATAAATCCTAAAATAGCTACAATATAATTATTCGTTATATTGTAGCTATAATAGGGTTTATTTTACAGGTAAGTATTTAGTTTTAAATAGGAATACTTTAGTTAATAAGAGTTAATTTATTTAGTTAGATTAAAATTATATTTAACTTAGGGGGGTGTTAGGGTTAGGGTTAGACTTAGCTTTAGGGGTTAATACATTTATTATAGTAGCGGCGAGGTCCGGTCGGCAGATTAGGGGTTAATACTTGAAGTTAGGTGGCGGCGACGTTGGGGAGGCAGATTAGGGGTTAATCAATATTATGTAGGTGTCGGTGATGTTGGGGGCAGCAGATTAGGGGTTCATAGGGATAATGTAGGTGGCAGCGGTGTCCGGAGTGGCAGATTAGGGGTTAATTGTGTAATGCAGGTGTCAGCGATAGCGGGGTCGGCAGATTAGGGGTTAATAAGTGTAAGGTTAGGGGTGTTTAGACTCGGGGTTCATGTTAGGGTGTTAGGTGCAGACTTAGAAAGTGTTTCCCCATAGGAAACAATGGGGCTGCGTTGGGAGCTTAACGCTGCTTTTTTGCAGGTGTTAGGTTTTTTTTCAGCCCAAACTGCCCCATTGTTTCCTATGGGGGAATCGTGCACAAGCACGTTTTGCCAGCTTACCGCTACCGTAAGCAACGCTGATATTGAGGGTTGAAGTGGCGGTAAATTCGTCTCAACGCTCCCTTTTTGGAGCCTAACGCAGCCCTTCAGACAACTCTCAATACCAGCGTTGTTTGGAAGCAGCGGTAGGAAAAAAAGCTGCGTTAGCTACGCGGGTCTTTACCGACAAAACTCAAAATCTAGCCGTTAGTGTTTGAATGATGGTGCACAAGGCATATCTACAAGTGCTCTCTGCACAATAAAAGTTATGATAGATAAATAATAATAATAAAATGATGTACAGCAGCAGTATACAACCCTTAAATAATGGGTCCCACATAGTTTTTCTTATTTTCATGGTTGGTAATTATTTTTGACAATTTTAACTGGAACAAATTTGTACTCTATAAGCAAACTTCAAATAAAAATAACCTGTTTCCTGTAGTACACAAATGTGTTGCTGGATGACAATGGAAATCAGAACTTTCCTCTCCAGTAAGTTAGCCATTTACAGTTTAAAAGATGCATTATTAACTGATCTAAATTTTGTATGTAAACGTTTATGTCCCGTTAACAGCAGTTTTCCATTTTTTTACGATGAGCAACTATTCAGATCAGGATTTAAACTTAGCTAGTTCATCAGTGGCTGTTTTTTTTTCCCACAGAAACAGATGTGCCCAGGAAAGAATACTTCCATATCTTGAACTGTTAGGGCTGCACTAAGGATGTGTTTTTTGAACCAATACTCTGCATATCCTGCTATCAGAATTAAAAGTTTATGAAACCCAAAACATTTATTTAATGATTCAGGCACAGTATGCGATTATAAACAACTTTCTAATTTACTTCTATTATCAATTTTTCTGTGTTTTATTGTGGTATCTTTTGTTGAAAAGCAGGCATGTAAGCTTAGGAGTCGGCCCTTTTCTAGAGCACTATATGGAAGCAGTTTTGCAAGATTGTTATCCATTTACAAGAGCACTAGATGGCAGAACTATTTCCTGCCATGTAGTACTCCAGATATCTACCTAGGTATCTCTTCAACACAGAATTCAAATTTGATAATAGAAGTAAATTGGAATTTTTTTTAAAATTTGTATGCTCTGTCTAATTCTCAAAAGAAAATGTTTGGGTTTCGTATCCCTTTAATGAGTTTTAAGAATACCTTGGATGTCAATAATAATCATGCTGAAAGAATGTGCTCAGAACTGATTAACAATTTATTTTACTCGTATTTTGACCTTCTGATATACATTTTGAACTTAATTCATAAGCCCTCAAATGTATATACAAATCAGAAAGTATTGAACAATAGTCTATACTGTTCATATTTGTTTCAAAATCATCCTCCATCTCTTGCTTTTATAGGTCATAATATATTTTTATTTCTATTCATTGGAAGCCTTAAAAGAACTGTCCACAGAAACATTACAGGGTATTGAGTTTACTTACCTACTATATAGTACCAACTATTTTGTCTCAATAAAATACAGATTTCTTTTCTCTTATTTTTTAAGATAAAATGTAGCAATAGATTTTTCTTGATGGGTTTCTGTAGAGCAGAATAGGTTTGATTGGTTTATTTTGTTATCCCTCTTGTTGATTTTGTTACACTCTTCATGTGATTATCTTAAAAATATTGTCACTTGACTTTAACTTTTGTCTCTATTTCAGAACTATATCTGATTATAATTATACATCCATTTTCCTTTTATCCATTCATGCGGCTGTTACAAAAAGGGACATATGAACTTTAACTGGATGCTTTATCTAAGAAATCAATATCAGCACTTGAACAAGAGATAGTTTGTTTGACTTTTTCAATATAGATTTCATTGTTGTTGATTTTAGCTCCCTATGTGCCTTAAAATACTTTCTCAACAGAAAAGAATTCATAATTGGTCATTTATCTCTTTTTTATCTTAACTGCCTTTAATCAACATCGTCTATGTCATTCTGTAATACTTCAAAAATCTTTGAAAATATCATATTTATAGAATCAAATTTTTTTATGATGTGCTTGTTTCTCCAGCTGAACTCATGACATCCTCTTTTATCAGGTACTGTGGAATTTCCTCTAAATCTAACTCAACTCCTGTTTCTTGAGCTACTTTCTTTATAGCTGGCAGGTATGCTGGACTATATTTTTAACACTGCATTATATTGAAAGGGGCAATGAACACCTTGAGTGGCACTGGCCTTAGGACAAGCACATACATTTTTCCAGCTTTTGTTCTGTCTCAGTTGAGTCTCTCAATTTTCTTTTTTTTGTATATGCAAATTACTCTAGGGTCTCTCTGATATAAAAGGGGAAATCAGATGTGGACTCCTTGCTCACATGCCCTAGAGGGATGCAATTGCAACTCGCTGACAATGCCCAGAGAGGCCAAAATGTACCTCTGGGGTTAGTTGTTTTTGCTTGTTCAGAGGAGAATTGCCTAGTATTTCAAGGCTGGACTGTCTTTTGGCAGGCTCAGACTGATATGCTATAGGATATTTCTCCTCTGTAAAAGGTATAGTGAGCTAAAAGAGACTACACCCTGAGTGGCACTGGCCTTATGGGACAAGCACAGACATTTTTTCCAGCTTTTGTTCTGTCTCAGTTAAGTGTGTCTCTGTGTTTTCTTTTTTTTTTACCTAATTACAGGCCATTTGTGATTTCTTGCTATAGACCAACAAATTAGCCAATGCAGTTCTTTTTCAGTAGTTAGACTCCACCTATCACTTACCTTATGTGAAGGACCCAATCTGTAGCTGAATTATATTGAAAGCTAAATAAAGATCAGCGTAAATCAACAAAGTAGCCCAGTGTGCTATTGTAACATAAAGAATTGATACCCACTAAGTAGCACTTTACCTTAGAGTACAAAATAATTGATACCAACATGTATTATTATTATTATTTATATATTTTTTTGTCACCTTGAAAGGTTTCCTGACTGATTCTTAGATCAAATTCATTGCATATGATAAGCATATGAGAACTGTAAGAACTGTAAGAGTTACTCCCTGCAAAAGGGGAATTGCCCTCCAAAAGAAAAAGTATGCCTTACACCCAGGCTCTTTTTATGTTAACTGACCGTGTCCCTGAATGTAAACCCAGCTTATGTGAGTGCCAGCGGAGCACCCAGAACTGAACTGTGAGTGCAGTAAATTCCGTGGTTTGTGTACATCCAATAAATATTGCAAATGATTGTGACATCTGTTTTTTATTTGAATATGCTTAGCTAAAGGCTACCAGGCATGTCTGGGATTAAAGGGGAATTAAACTGTTGATTACTACTACAGTAGTAGTTCTAGCCCTAAAAAGGGCTTTTTGGGGTGCTGTCCTTACAGAAGAGATCAGATGAGTCCTTCAGGACTGTAGTGGACACTGAATACACTAGCCTAGCTATCAATTTCCCTATAAAATCAGCAGCAGCTACACTATCCCTCCTCTCACTAAGAATGCAGGATCAGAATGAATCTAAAATGGCTGCTGTCCAGGAGCTGGGAGGGTCTGGCAGGGAGTGTCTGCTGCTGATTGGCTGAAATGTGTCTGCAGACTGTGAGATACAGGGTCAAAGTTTACTCAATGATGAGGAATAGGGGGCGGATCGAACATCGCATATGTTCGCCTGCCGCAGCGAATGCGAACAAGCTATGTTCGCCGGGAAATATTCGCAGGCGAACTATTCGCGACATCACTATTTATTTTACAGGCAACTTTGTATTTATTTTAACTAGGTAGAATAGCTATTAAATAGTTATTAACTATTTAATAGCTACCTAGTTAAAATAAATACAAAATTACCTGTAAAATAAATCCTAACCTAAGTTACAAATACACCTAACACTACACTATCAATAAACTAATTAAATAAATTACCTACAATTATCTAAACTAAAATACAATTAAATAAACTAAACTATAATACAAAAAAAACAAACACTAAATTACAGAAAATAAAAAAAATTACAAGAAGTTTAAACTAATTACACCTAATCTAATCCCCCTAATAAAATAAAAAGCCCCCCAAAAATAATAAAATGCCCTACCCTATCCTAAATTACAAAGTAATCAGCTCTTTTACCAGCCCTTAAAATGGTTTTTTGTGGGGCATTACCCCAAAGTAATCAGCTCTTTTACCTGTAAATAAAAATACAATACCCCCCCAACATTACAACCCACCACCCACATACCCCTACTCTAAAACCCACCAAACCCCCCTTAAAAAAACACTAACCCCCTGAAGATCTATCTACCTTGAGTCGTCTTCACTCAGCCGAGCCGAATTCTTCATCCAAGCGGGGCAGAAGAGGTCCTCCATCCAGTTGAAGTCTTCATCCAAGCGGGGCAGAAGAGGTCCTCCATCCGATTGAAGTCTTCATCCAAGCGGAATCTTCTATCTTCATCCATCCGGAGTGGAGCGGCAGCATCTTGAAGACTTCCGATGCGGAAGTCTTCCCCCTGTCTGGGGTTAACTGCTTGTGGCTCTGGGGACAGCACAGCTTCCTGTGAGTGCCAGTGGCACCCAGGGCTGAGCATGTTGCAGGGTCATTGGATGTGTACCCGGTCCGGTATGAGAGTGCAGTTCCCTTCCGTGTTTTGTATATCTCTAGGGTGATTACATATTCCTGTGCACCCTTTTTTTGTTTTCAGTTTGTTCGGATTTGAAAGCTTGCATTGTGTGGCTGTTTTAGGGTCTCAGGTATTGGAGAGGACCTTGACGTGGTACCTGAGCTTGTCCCATTTGGCCAGATGCGGTGACTAACCTTTCCAGTTTTGCTTTTAAATCTTAGCTGAGAGCTTGTAAGTGAGTGCTGGGTTTTCTCTGTGTGTTGTATTAATTTGTTTTGTAATTTTCCCTATGGTTCTTGCACCCAGACCTGTCTGGGGTTAACTGCTTGTGGCTCTGGGGACAGCACAGCTTCCTGTGAGTGCCAGTGGCACCCAGGGCTGAGCATGTTGCAGGGTCATTGGATGTGTACCCGGTCCGGTATGAGAGTGCAGTTCCCTTCCGTGTTTTGTATATCTCTAGGGTGATTACATATTCCTGTGCACCCTTTTTTTGTTTTCAGTTTGTTCGGATTTGAAAGCTTGCATTGTGTGGCTGTTTTAGGGTCTCAGGTATTGGAGAGGACCTTGACGTGGTACCTGAGCTTGTCCCATTTGGCCAGATGCGGTGACTAACCTTTCCAGTTTTGCTTTTAAATCTTAGCTGAGAGCTTGTAAGTGAGTGCTGGGTTTTCTCTGTGTGTTGTATTAATTTGTTTTGTAATTTTCCCTATGGTTCTTGCACCCAGACCTGTCTGGGGTTAACTGCTTGTGGCTCTGGGGACAGCACAGCTTCCTGTGAGTGCCAGTGGCACCCAGGGCTGAGCATGTTGCAGGGTCATTGGATGTGTACCCGGTCCGGTATGAGAGTGCAGTTCCCTTCCGTGTTTTGTATATGTCTAGGGTGATTACATATTCCTGTGCACCCTTTTTTTGTTTTCAGTTTGTTCGGATTTGAAAGCTTGCATTGTGTGGCTGTTTTAGGGTCTCAGGTATTGGAGAGGACCTTGACGTGGTACCTGAGCTTGTCCCATTTGGCCAGATGCGGTGACTAACCTTTCCAGTTTTGCTTTTAAATCTTAGCTGAGAGCTTGTAAGTGAGTGCTGGGTTTTCTCTGTGTGTTGTATACATATATATATATATATATATATATATATATATATATATATATATATATATTTATACACACACATAGGTTGTCTACTTAGTCTCAATGATCATTATTGAGCTGTAGACTATACCTCTGGTATGTAATCTATAGAGGGAGGAAGCAAAGTTGTACAACCATCTTTAATCTTATTTTCTGGCAAATAGCTATGTGAAAAACCTGTGCAATAGTCCACAGTCACTAAATATGAACCATTCACCCTGATAGGACTCCACATATTATGAAAGCAGCAGCCATCCTCTCACTTTTTCATTTTACCCTATTAATCACAACACAACAGAGAGAAAAAAATAAAAACAAAGAGGAGGGAGGGAGGGGGTTCTCTGCTGTCCGTGAAAAACAGATAAATGTAAACATAACAACAGTGAGTTAGAAGGTCTCCTCATATTAGACATTTACAGATAACCAGAGCATTTACACAGTAATATTCTATCATTTAGAACCTATACATCTACAGGAAGGGAAAAGTATGCGGGTCAAAACAGCCCTGTGATAAAACCCTTATGGTATAATTATTCCTCAGGTCAGTAGAACGTCATTTATATGACATCCTGTACAACATGTTCTGCTGAGCAAGCGTCTTAAACTTAGGACTATTATATTCCTCCCTAAAAGGTCCCAGTGCTCTTATCCAAAAATAACTAATAAAGAGTTAAAGGGACATGAAACCAATTTTTTCTCTCTCATGATTTAGAAAGAGCATGCAATTTTAAACAACTTTCTAATTTACTTCAGTTATCTATTTTACTTCATTCTCTTGATATCCTTTGCTGAAAAGCATATCTAGATAGGCTCAGAAGCTGCTGATTGGTAGCTGCACATAGAAGCCTTGTGCGATTGGCTCTCCCATGTGCATTGCTATTTCTTAAACAAAAGATATCTAAAACATGAAGCAAATTACATAATAGAAGTAAATATGAAGGATGTTTAAAATTGTATTCTCTACTTGAATCATGAAAGAAAATTTTTGGGTTTAGTGTTCCCTTAACTAAACATCAACTTAAGAAACCTGAAACATAGCAAATAGAGTTTAAACCACTATGGTCTGTTCTGGTAAAGTTTCAGATTAATTATAAGCGGATTGTAAATCGATAAAAGTGAATAGTAAGGAGCTAGGAAGTTTTTATCTGATTTCTGGCATTACGTTGTCAGTGTCACTCTCTGATAATTAACTATTTTCCTAAAAACATACCACATCTGACAGTCACCAGATTGCCTGCCTGGGATGCTTCTTATCTTAAGGAGAGGCTCAGCTCCTACTGAAGGGTGACCTTTTAGAGGAGGAGGCCAGTTACCAGCAGTTGCTAAGGGATTTACACTTTAACTACCTTCCCAGATATCCCCATTAGCTGAATACCCCTCACTTCAGCTTAGTTCTAACTTTAGCTAATTTTTACCATACATAAAATAATGACAGACACAGATTTGGCGTTATGTTTTTATTAAATTCAATCTAATTAGAAAAAATGAGCGATCCTCAACATCTAGGATAATAACATATCCGTAATTCAATTAGGATTTTGAATTGATAACACAATTCTATGCAACAGCATGACGAGAGAACTGGGCGTCCCCAAGTAACCAAGAAGCATGACCGCGCGCAACTCAGGGGCATAAATTTGGCTAGTAACTGGCCGAGAGGTCTCCAGACTAGGGGGGCTTGTGGGTTTGACCGACAGACCAATACCCCCGCACCCTACACACCTCCCCCCATTACCGCCTTACCCACATGCCAGGACGCCCACTTCCCGCACCAGAAATATGTAACTAAAGAAACGCCATGATTTTTCTATGCCATCCACCAGCTCTGACCGATAGACCAGTAGCTGATTTCGTGCTTATTGGCGAACAAACCCTTAAGGGGCGCTACACGGGCAGTCTTATTAGTGGCGGAAACACCACAGCATCTGCCCTTAGCCGTGTCGCTTGTGATTGCTCTTGCATGTGACCTCTTCCTTGGGCTTGGCTTTGTTGTTTCTAGGGAGGGAAGGAAAAAGAAAAATAATTATTTCTGAGCTCATCTGTTATGCAGGCACTTATATAGCAGTTAATCCCTTTCTGCCCAAAACCCCCCTTTCCCCCTCTCTGGCCAATCCCTGAGCTAGCCTATTCAGGGACAGCTAGCTGCAGCTCACCTGAAACTGCCCATCCCTTTTTCTATTGTCCTGGCTATGCCTGTGTGAGACAAGAGATACCAAACACTACCCCCACCCTTACTCTTCCCAGTCAGTAAAGCAAATATCCCTTAAGTTGTTCCCTTCCTAATTAGTCAGTACACTTTACTAAGGGATTTACACTTTAACTACCTTCCCAGATATCCCCCTTAACTGAATACCCCTCACTTCAGCTTAGTTCCAACTTTAGCTCATTTTTACCATACATAAAATAATGACAGACACAGATTTGGCATTAGAAAAGGTCAAGTTTTTATTAAATTCAATCTAATTAGAAAAAATGAGCGATCCTCAACATCTAGGATAATAACATATCCGTAATCCAATTAGGATTTTGAATTGATAACACAATTCTATGCAACAGCATGACGAGAGAACTGGGCATCCCCACGTAACCAAGAAGCATGACCGCGCGCAACTCAGGGGCATAAATTTGGCTAGTAACAGTCCGAGAGGTCTGCAGACTAGGGGGGCTTGTGGGTTTGACCGACAGACCAATACTCCCGCCCCCATACCCTACACACCTCCCCCCATTACCGCCTTACCCACATGCCAGGACATTTTTCCTACTCTTGTCGGATCATAACAGATCATAACAGCCTGGTTTACCTTTTCCTACTCTTGTCAGATCATAACAGATCATAAAGGCCTGGTTTACATTTTTCCTACTCTTGTCAGATCATAACAGATCATAACAGCCTGGTTTACCTTTTTCCTACTCTTGTCCGATCATAACAGATCATAACAGCCTGGTTTACCTTTTTACTACTCTTGTCGGATCATAACAGATCATAACAGCCTGGTTTACCTTTTTCCTACTCTTGTCCGATCATACAGATCAAGGTACCAGCATTGTAAAGATAACAGTGTAAAAGATAGTCGCACCACTGAGTTGCCAAAAAGTTCACAAATTTATTGAGCCAATTTCCAAAAAATCAATAACGTTTCGGACAGAAGTCCTTAGTCATGTATTGTAAAGAAATAGGCGGCCCCACATGACTAAGAAGTTGTAAGACATAGCAAATAACACAACGCAAGGTTTGAAGAGCAGGCGAGCATATTATTTTTACCGGCAGACCACCACTCAATGTCCATCCTTCCTGTGTGACACTATCCCTCCAAGACAGAGACCAGACTAGTTCAGTCCCCACCCATTGTAGCTTGAACCAGCTGAATACTTATTTTACCTGCTCCTGTTGCTCAATTGAAGGAACCAAACCTATGTCGTTCCCACCCAGGTGTATAATTAAGATATCGGGTAGACCCAACTTTCTCGTAGAGATCTGTGCTGTCTCCAATAACTGGTTATATTTCATCCCTCTCTTCCCAATCCACCTAATTCCTGCTTCTTTAGAACTAAAACCTAAGTTTGCTCCCTGCCTGGTTGCAGCTGTGTGTGAAGCTGCCCAGTGCATGTAGGAGTGTCCCATTATCCATAATCTTGTGGTTCTACCTGAAATGGACACACCAAACAACACATTATCACCACAACGTAAACCACAAACCAACTATCTAAAGCTGCTTTTCTATCCTAGCTTCTCCACTACTAATGAAAAAACCCTTTTGAACTGGAACCTGGTTAAACTACTACCATTCTTGTGCCTAAAGAACATGACGCTCTTAGCAGGGGCCACACCTAAATAGCCTCTCACATGTGAAACAGGACATATTTACCCCCTGTTGCTTTAGAAGTTATCCAAGCCCCTTTCCCTTCCCTATCTGTCTGATCTTCATATGAATATTAGTCCTGATTCTACAGAAATTCCATCCTCAATGCTTCCCCAAAGCCAGCATAAATACCATCGCAAAAAATGTAGTCTCAAAACCAGCAGTACAAACCTTGCTTAAAATTTTTTCTAAGATTTCCAATCTCTCCGCTGACCAACCTCTAACCATTTTTCTAACCAGGAATCTTTTTTGTCACATCCACTTCCTCCAACAGCTGCGCAAAGAAGGAGATTCCTGCCATTACAGTGCTTAAGTTGCTTTTCTTGATACCCGCGTGACTAGGTTATACCAAATTGTCCAAAAATATCCCTTTTTACCCCTTACAAATCCTTCCAATCTTTCCAATACTTATTATATGCAGTCCATGTCCATGTTGTCAATGATTGTCTGACCAAACCATTGATTACCTCTAATTGCTCCCAATCTGCCAAAGATAAATGGGGCAATCCTTACCTTTCTGCGCCGCATTGGGTGCGAGCTTCCTAAAGGCCTCTCATTTATACCTTGATAAAGCATCAGCTACAACATTCTTAATTCCAGGTATGTGTTTATAACTTTATATTATGCGCTAAACATTTTAAAACTAGAGGCTGCATAAATGCTATGGCCTGAGGGGAAGATGCTGATAGGCTATTTAATACAATTACAACTCCTCTATGTCAGACTGGAACAAAATGCTTTTGTTAGCCAATTCTTCCCCCCATAGTTCTATCACTGTCACAATTGGGAACCATTCAAGTAACACCAACCCTTCTCATGCTAAGCCTGCGGTAACTTACCCATGCACCATCTGCCATTCAAATAAGCCCCAAACCCTGCACTTCCTGTAGCATCTGTATATAACTGGATTTCATTAGCTGTCACCTTCTGCTCCCAATTCCTGATGCCATTAAAACTACTTAGGAAATTATCTCATACTTTTAAATTCCCTTTTAATTGACCGTTCAGTCGAATCATGTGACTAGACTTTACAACATTTACTGCCTGGTCAAATGCTGGTAGGATACTGATGCATCATTTACCGACTGACCCTTAGGGTAGGATAATCGCTGAATCATTCAGAATTTACCGGCCTCTTTTTTGGTAACCACTCCCAAAGATGATTTAATCAAATTCTTAAGCTGTTTGTCATTAATGGGGGGGGGCCTGCCATCCTTCCTAAGGCTACCTCCTTCCCTAGTTTTTCTCTCAAAACTTCTGGGAATTTGTAAGAACCCCCCATATGCCATGTAACAATCAGCGATCAAATGCAAATACCTCATCATCCCTTTTGTCTGTTGAGGATGTGCATAGAAAGCAAAACCTTTTAACCCATTCAGGGCCTTCTCAGCGTTTTCCACTAATTTTGTCTTTAAATGCCTAGATAATGACAGCAATCTTGTTGCTGAGACTTCATCATCTGCATCATATTCCTGATCAGATTGTTCTGTATCCTTATCCTTTAAACCCCCATTCTCTCCCCTCCATTAGATATTTTGTTTAATAGAATATCTCAGCTGTGTATTCAATAAATATTAGTACAGTTTAGGAGTGTCCTCCCAATGAGATTATTTATGGATTATGAATATTAATAACAACAATAGAATTATTGTTAGCAATACCCCCAATTCATATAGTAGAATCTTAGCAGTGCACCCCAGAAAAATTGTTATATAATCCCAGTAGCGCACTCTAAAATCACACTATTGAGATATTTAGCAATTAATGACAACAAGATTATTATCAAATATTAATATTTAATCCCAAATTAAAATATTTGCTTATTTCTGAACAGGTTGTTTTTATAAACACAGTGATTATATGTATGCAGTAAATAGACTATTGATTATGACCATATATATATATATATATATATATATATATATATTGATTATTACAATATAAAAATTATAATATAAAGCAAGGTTGATTAGATTAATTATTATTCAATTAAATCGCCTGTATCCTGGATATGGTCACATTATTATTAGGAATTGACTTTACCTCAAAATGACTTAACTATAAAATATCACCATTTAATGTTACTAGATAGAACAATTTATAATTAGCCAGTAACCTTAACGAATTTGGAATATGTCTTATTTAACATATAGCTAGCAAATATTAAACCTAATCTAAATTTCCAGGAGGTATAATTTAGCTATCTAACCAAAATAGTTATATATGACTTAAATCAGGGCTCAACAAACCAAGGAGCCTGAAAGCCACTGGCTCCTAGAATTTTCCCCTGGCTCCTAAAGGGTTATTATCCATATATCTATATACAAATCTAACTTTCTGGCTCCAGAAGATATGCCTGGCTCCTAAATGTTATTACTGGCTCCTAATTTTTAAACAAACTTGTAAAAACACTGACTAAATAATCAACCAGAGCATTTTATACCTTATAACAATTCAATATATCAACAAGTACAGCATAATAAGTCTGATCTGACCACAATCAATTTCTAAAACATTTACCAGTAACTAAAAATGGCTTATGGGTATAAAATACAAGAAACCCCTTTCTACAGTGGTACATTGACTCCATGCTAGCATACATATTATATAGGATACAATGATCTATTTGATATTACATTATAGACATAAAATACACTATTAAATCACAGCTTTAAGCTGTAGAACCTATATATATGTTACCAGCTAGAATTTAACAATGAATGAGACTTCAGGATCCAAAGTTCTTTCCCAATTTCTTAGCAATTATCCTGTTCCTTGGAGCCATTTCTGCAACAAAGAAAAACTGCTCTGCCCTGAAAAAAGAAAAATAATTATTTCTGAGCTCATCTGTTATGCAGGCACTTATATAGCAGTTAATCCCTTTCTGCCCAAAACCCCCCTTTCCCCCTCTCTGACCAATCCCTGAGCTAGCCTATTTAGGGACAGCTAGCTGCAGCTCACCTGAAACTGCCCATCCCTTTTTCTATTGTCCTGGCTATGCCTGTGTGAGACAAGAGATACCAAACACTACCCCCACCCTTACTCTTCCCAGTCAGTAAAGCAAATATCCCTTAAGTTGTTCCCTTCCTAATTAGTCAGTACACTTTACTTCTTGCTACAGTGACTCAGGCTGCATCTGCCGACTGCTTTTTTTCTCACTCCCCCTTCGAGTCAGCTAAATTTACAGCCTTACAGGAATGATGTTATTGTTAACTACTAACTAACCCACCACGCTGCACTCAGGAACTTTCTAAACAAACACAGATATGTTTTGTATACCGCGCTCAGAGTCAGCACGGTATATAAAGCATATTAGTATTTAGAAAGTGGGTTAGTTAGTAGTTAAAATCATTCCTGTAAGGCTGTAAATTTAACCGGCTTCAAGTAGGAGCAGGAAGAACAAGCTGTTAGCAGATACAGCCTGATTCACTGTAGCTAGAAGAAGCAGCTACAGGCAGTGGGAATAACAGAACAACACAGTAATAAAATGTGGGGCAAATGCTTGCATTTGCAAATTAAAAGTTGATGAACATCTCCTACTTTACTCCAAAGGGACATTATGCTTTCACAGACACAGCACACTTAATGCAGATAAGGTTAATTCCTCAGCCGGTGCAGGTTATGAGGCTTCCAGCAAGGATCAGTGCCTTGCTTGAATAATTGAGCAGGCTTCATCGGCTCAACCACTGTAGTGACACAGCCATATAACAGTCCCCCCACATGTTCAAGAGGTGGAGTAACCAGGTGGGAGTTTTTTCTATACAAAATGGCAAGCCTGCGTGTAACCTCACCCCTCCCATGCTGTCAACCATTAGGAGGGGTGCTTTTTTCCAGTATGTTTGTAGCTAGACGTCCGAATGGAAACTTAATTGGTTGTGTTATAAATATCTAATAGGGGCAGACTGAGGATGTGTGAAAGTGCTCTCAGGCAGGGCACATTTCAAAAACGCCCCTAGATCTTAATTATGACAGTATTTTTTTTATAAGCTTAGTTATTATTATTTTAAAGTACTAACCTCCAAAACTCCACTTCCTCCTGAAAAAAAATTATTAACCTGACTGCCTGAAAAAATATATTAACCTGACTGTCCCACCTTTCAATTAAATGGAATTATTTTTTGTTATTCCCAAAATCTAGTGAGGCACAGCCCCATCTGCCTCTATGTAGGAGCCTCCACTGAGATACTGGTAATATAATACAAACTAATTGCATGTGGAAGTGGATCTATGAATATCCAATATTATTTTTCTGCTAAGAGGTTAGTGATGACCACAGCAGTGGTATATATAATATAATACAATATAATATAATATAATAAATGCTCTAAATGTTAATATTTTTATTTGGAATTTGGAAAAAAAATTGTCAGTCATTTATAGAATAAAATAAAAATTTTCATTTTACTCAAACACATACCTATAAATAGTAAAACCAGAGAAATTGATCATTTTTCCAGAGCTGCATACATATATATTTATATATATATATATATATATATATATATATATATATATATACATACACACACATATATATATATAGATAGATAGATACATATATAGATATATATATATAAAGAAATATAAAAAGTTCCACATTTGTTGTAGAAATGCTACACTATGGTGGACTCTAACACTATATCACTACTACATCTATTCCATCCTGATAAGAGACAATACTGAAAACTTTGAATTTATAGATAATAATGATATGAGAATTCTGTTTACTCCAGAGTAAGAAACTGTAAAAGGTCAGTCACTTAAACATATATATAATGCATAATTTAAACTAAAGAAGAAAAAAATAGATTTTTGGTTACATGTTAATGATTTGTCTGACTTCCAGAGCAAAACGTTAATTCCCAGAGGCTTCAGAATTAGCGAACATCCCCACGATTGGCAGAGGCAACCCTGGATTTTGTAAGAAATTGTGTGCTATATTAAATAAATGTTCTTTGGACTTGGTTGAGGAGAATCCTGAGTAAGATTAAAATTAAAGTTTAAAATTGTTTTTAGTACTAAGGGCCTCAAGCTTAAAGGGATAGGAAAGTCAATGTTTAACTTACATGATTCAGATAGAGCAGGGGCCGCCAACCTTTCGGACCTCAGGGACCACCAAACTCACAATTTTGAATCCCGTGGACCACTAACATGATTTTTTTTAAAAGGTACAAACCTCTATAATGTGTGTATGTGTGTGTGTATATATATATATATATATATATATATATATATATATACTTACTGTAGATAACTAGTACAACCATAGCTAAGTTTACATTATGTATATATTTACACATTTTTAAGAATTATTTTTTCGAATTAACTAACTGAATGACAGAACTGAGAGAATACATCCAATTGACAGATGAAGGGTGAGTGCCAACTTTTGAGCTGGAAACAGAGAAGCAGAAAGTGAGAAAAAAAAAGAATTATGTTTAAAAGGACCATAAGACTTCCAAGTTACCTCCCCAGTTAGGAATTATTCAAAACTACTTATGATCAGGGATAGAGATTGGAGTCATAAATTAAGTTTATATCAGAAAGCTCTCAATATAGATGTGAGCTAACCACGACTGATGTTATTGGCAATTACTATAATACTGGTGGGATATGGCTGATCTGCTGGATGTCAATTACTGGAATTCAGGTGGCTTTGTGTGTGGGAAAATTATTACATTGAAAAATATGTAATATTTAATAAAAAATAAATTAAAAAAGACGATGGAGTGGAGGAAGATAAACAATGATGTAAGTCCATCGGAAGGAATTGGGAAAACAACTACAAAGAGACAGGTAAAGGGAAGAAAATAAATAAAATATAAGAGAGATTTAAAAAAAAAAAAAAAAAAAGATTTTCTATATTCTTTAATTCCACTATTTTAAGACAAGACTATACCAACCTCTGCTGGCTTTAGAATGGAAGCATCTTCCTCTGAGCAGTGTGCCCAGTGGGAGGAGTTAAAAATACAATCTAGCTACGCAAGTTGCGCAGTACTCCTCCTGGGTTTCACTGATGTCCAGCCAGGCACTGTAGAGAGTTGCGGCGTGACCAGGGTGACACTATCAGAGGAGATTAATTCCTGCTTGATGGTGTCAAGGACCACCAAAATCTTCTCGTTGACCACCAGTGGTCCACGAACCACTGGTTGGCAACCTCTGAGATAGAGCATGTCATTTTAAGAGACTTTTAAATTCACTTCTATTTTCAAATGTACTTTGTTCTCTTGGTATTCCTTGTTGAAAAATAATATGCACATATCCTACACAAGTGGGTGCCTGCACACATTTGTCTCTTGTAATTGGCTAACTAGATGTGTTCAGCTAGCTGCCTGTAGTGCAATGCTGTTCCTTCAGCAAATAATAACAAGATAATGAAGCAAAATAGAAGTAAATTGAAAAGTTCTTTGAAATTGTATGTTCTATCCAAATCATAAAAGAAAATTTTGGGGTTTCCTGTCACTTTAAGGATACTTATGAACAATGGATAGATAAATTAGCCTTTCAGATTAAACAATATAAGGATGAACTGACAAACTGTAAAAATAGAAAATTGGAGACTGTCAATGAGGCCCAAAAAGAGAAATGGCTGCTAGGATCTGAAGAATGACAGGCTTTCTATGGACGTAGACCGAGAAGAGATAGACAATATACTAGAAGGACACAAACCACAAAAGACACAAACTCAGGGTCTAACTCTGACACCCATACATTACCTACTAGATCCACCACATAAGAGACATCTGACGAGTTCAGTTTTTTAGGGGTGACCACAAGATCCGGCAATACCCAAAGAAGAGGTACATGAAGGTGTGGGTACCATATAATAAAATTGTGATTAATATCAGTAACAGAGTACTAAATGAGAGCGAGGTAATGCTACTGAATACGGGGTTATCTTTTGTTTCCATGAAACATTCTGATGACTTTGACACTTTTTTTGACTTGCAAAAAAAAAAATGGTTACTTAAATTATGTGACATATAACAAAATTACCCAATGTTCACATGGTGAAGCATTTAGACCAAAAAGCATTTTTGATTGGGTGCACGCCAATCCAAATACAAAACATTTATTAGGTTAGTGACACAGGAGATGCTTGACAACAAGGGCTTTATGATCATGACAACTTGACTATGGAAGAGAGGCAGGCCCTACGTACATTGGCTAATGATCCTAATATTATGATTAGGACTTCGTACTACAGTCAGGAAATCAAGACACAGTTGAGTGATATACATACTTGCACACATTTAAGACACAACCCAACCCCACCCTTGACTTTCAGAATGTAATTGCAGACACACTTGATGAGGGCTTACAAAATAATCTCTAAGGAGACTTATGAATACCTGACCAAAAAACATTTAGTAACACCTATCCTTTATATACTACCCAAGATACATAATAATCTAGTTGAACCACCAGTAAGACTGATTGTGGCTGCTAAGGAGTCAATACTAAAACTTCTTGCTACATTTGTTGACTTGACAACCCATAGTCAAACATATGAAATCATATCTATGTGATTCTATACAACAGATACAGATATTACAGGGACTAAATTACATCAGGGAAGATTACTTATTGATTACACTAGAACTAAAAGCCTATATAAGGTGATACCACACCTTGAAGGTTTAAGGGCTCTAGAAGGGGCACTAAATATACACAAGTATGTGGGACCTCCATGTGAATTTTTGCTAAAATTTGGCTATGTGTTAGAATTTAGCCCCATCATATGCCAATTGATTTATGCAGGTTTTGCACACTGGTGAAGGGTCTGTATTTTTAAAAGTCTGTTTGTATTGGATCACTTTGGCTTGTTTGAGGAGGGGGGAATACCCCAAAACATTACACATAATAAGCTAAGTTTGATGATTTAAAATCCAGTGAGTGCAGAGATCTTGCTGTTGGATATATATATATATATATTTCAGGTGTATATATATATATATATATATATATATATATATATATATAACAAGAGTATTGCATTGAGCAATGGTACTTTTTTATTGGACTAACTATACATGTATAACTTGACAAGCTTTCAGAAGGATTCAAGTATTCAAGATATAATCTGTAAATTCCATAAAATTGGCCAGTATTGCTTCAGACTTGAAAAAGAAAGGAACACAATGCAATACTCTTGTTATTTTGTTATCTAAATCACTGGACTAACACAGCTACTCCAATCAACACACACACACACACACACACACACACATATATATATATATATATATATATATATATATATATTACCCTTTTAGCCCTTTATAAATCTTTTTATCATAATAAATGCTACATTTTATATTAAAAAATGTGCTTATATCTGTGTAATAATATATTTTAATGAGTTTTACATGTGTTTTGGGAAACCTTTTTTTAACCCTTATACTTTACTTCAGATCTCAAGTCTTACCAATTCTTCTAGTGTTTTTTGGGCTTTTGCTCGAGTGCAACCCATATCTTTCAACGTAATATCAGTAATAGTTAAAGGGACATAAAACCCACATTTTTTCTTTCATGATTCAGATAGAGAATACAATTTTAAACAACTTTCTAATTTACTTCTATTATCTAATTTAATTATCTTGGTATCATTTGTTGAAGGTGCAGCAATGCACTAATGGTTTCTAACTGAACACATGGGTGAGCCAATCACAATCGATATATATACAGTATATGCAACCCCCAATCAACAGCTAGAACCTGAGCTTGCCAAGATAAACCTTTCAGCAAAGCATACAAAGAGAAGGAAGCAAATTAAATAATAGATGTAAATTTAAAAGTTGTTTAAAATTGTATTCTCTATCTGAATCATGAAATAAAGATTTGGGGTTTCATGTCCCTTTAACACGGTTGCGATATCCATTTAAAGTAATGGGTGTGCTATAGTAACATGGCAGCTCTAAACCTGCGCTAGTAAATTTAATTTATCAAGGAATTGTAATATCAATTAGTGTGCCACTTCTAAGAATAAGACAAATCAAGATTCTGCTATTTTATCGGTCGATGCCCATAAAGCATTTGACTCAATTATTTGGGACCATTTGTTCCAGGCCATGAGGGTGTTTGGGTTTAAAGATCAGTTCCTGGATTGTATTTGTGCTATATATATAAATGCATCCTCCATAATAATGGTTTATGGCTCAGATACCAGCTCTTTTCCGATTACTACAGGAACGCGACAGGGATGCCCAATTTCTCCCTTACTTTTTAATTTGGCAATTGAGCCACTTGCTATTATACTTAGGGATAATGCAAAGGGGATCTTGGTAGGAAATAAACCTATCAAACTATGACTTTATGCAGATGATTTGCTACTGTTTCTCAATGATACTCAGAAAGAGATACCTAAGATCTTAAATATAATTTCAGAATTCGGATCATTCTCGGGATATACAATTAACGTAACTAAATCAGAATTACTTTGGTTAAGAGAACCTTTGCATAAACATTATGTACCCCCTTTTAAAATCGCAGAACAATTTATTACATATCTTGGAATCAAAAGTAATACTAATCCTGGGGATTGGTATACCTTAAACTACCCCCCTTATTTGCAAAAATCAAATTTGATCTGATGAAATGGGCTAGTCTCCCGCTTTCAATTACTGCAAGAATTAATCTAATTAAGATGATTGTCTTACCTAAGCTTTTATATTCTATGCCATATATTCCCATCCTTATAACAAACACAAATATTAACTCTTTGAATAAATGTGTGAGATCTTTTATTTGGGGGGCAGGAAGAAAGTGAATAGCCTTATATAAATTATCACAACTAAGACAATTTGGCAGGTTGGCATTACCTAACTTCTCCATTTATAATAGTATAGTATATGTCTCGCAAAAGTTGCGATGGATTGGCTCACTGCTGGGAGCTATGTGGCGTTCCTAGAAGCAGAACAAAAATTAATATGTCCTTTCTCCTTAAGTGCTTTAGTGCATTGTCCCAAAAGATATATTCCAAAGAAAATAAAAAAAAACATACGTTTCATATTATCTTAGCTTGGCAGGATATACGACATAGACTAGACTGTGATCCCTTTATCTCTGATCTTTTACCTATTGTAGGGGACCCACAGTTTATCCCTGGTTTAAATAATTAAGTATTTAGGAGATGGGCTGCCACCGGGCTAACTTTTTTAACTCAACTAAAGGAATCTGAACCTTATAATGTAAATACGTTTGAAAATCTTAAAGACTGTTTCCAGCTTCCGAATGCAGATTTTTATGCATACTTACAAACAAGACTTTGGTATCGTGAAATAACTAAAGATAGTAAAACTGACTGGATACACTCAGGTATCAATATGGGGTTGTCCCTGTTTAAAATTGGTAAAAGCTCTATTAATTATTGGTATAAAATGATCTTATCTAAATATGGTGAATCTAATATTGCAGAGATTTGTTCAAAATGGCAAAAAGATATTCCAAACTTGGAAGAAGAGAAAGAGAAGTATAGTATAACTGCTTTAGAGGAAGCCACATTATCCGCAAATTGGCGTGTACCTCCTATGAGGCTGACCTGGTTCATATGTTTTGGAGCTGTCCAAAAATGTATCAGTTTTGGAAACGCATACAATTCTGGTTAGTTAGTGACTGCTACATTTTTTGTAATAGAACTTCAACATATATTTTTTCTAGTAGATATTCGAGATAAATCAGTTAATAGGGAGTTAATCAACATAACAATTTTAGGGGGAGATACTTTATTCTTAAAAACTGGAAAAAAAGGGAGCCTACTATCAATAATCTAACATTTCTTTTACAATCTCAATATATTATAGAACAGTTTGATAATGCAAATAATTCGGAAACACAACAAAATAGGTTTGTTACAAAGTGGATGGACTTTATTAAACTATATAAAAATAATAATGCACAGAGACAGTTACTAACACCTCTATACAATTTAGACTTAGATCAATAGATCGCCGGGCTTGTGTTGGGATGAAAATTAATTTTCCTTTTTTCTTCTTTTTTTTTCTTCTCTCTCTCTTTCCCCGGTCCTCCCTCCTCCGAACTCTTAACTGAAGAAACGTACAATTGTTTTCAGTGGTAGTTTCAAACCTTTGCATAAACTTAAGGTCGAGTTTATTACATGTGATATGTGAGGTACTAAAACATTTTGCCCCTCCCATGAATTATAGGTTTTGTTAAAGTGATTATTGATTAGATGCATGGTTTATATGATAAAACTGTTAGTTCTTGGGAGATTACAGTTAAACTTATAAGTTTATTGATTCTGACACGAGGAAAGATCTTTTTTTTTTTGTAAAGTGATGACAAAGCTGTAGCGAATTATGCTATATTTAGTAACCCGACTACTTAGATAAGGATGCAAACTCTGTATGTGTTTGTTTTTTACTTGCCTTTACATGTATTGAATATTGTTTTAACAGATGTTGGGTGCTATCAACATCTTTGCTTGTATCGTTCGACCTTTTCAATAAAATCATTTAAATTAGTGTGCCACTTGTAATCTGAGCCTATGGGCCGATTTACTAATATGCGGGCGGACATCAATAAAAGCAGACAGCATACGCTGTCTGCATTTATCATTGCACAAGCATTTCTAGTGAAATGCTTGTGCTTTGCCGCCCTTGCACATTTGCACAGGGGGTGTCAATCAACCCGACGTATCCGATCAGGCTAATTGCTGTCCTCTGCCTCAGAGGTGGCAGAAAAGTTAAGGAGCAGCGGGCTTAAGACCACTGCTTCTTAACTACTGTCTCCGTCAATGCATCTCGCGCAAAAACAGATGCATTGACGGGTCCCATGTTGTATTTTTCTTTCGCCGATGACAACCTTTTATTTATTTGGGATGCTGAAATTTCATCTGCTGAACAGTTAGTCTTCGTGAAACAAGTGTCTAAAGCGCCAAACAGTAGGGTGGGAATGGTATTTATTACAACATAATAACTAAAAACATATAAAACAAATAAAACAATGTGCTTAAATCAACCTCTGCAGTTAATTAGCACTGTACATACATCACAAACATGAATTAAAAATGTGGATAAAAATCAAAGAACTGTCTAAGGTGCACCTTTAGAGCAATATATCTTGAAAAAGAGTTACAGTTTGGCTAATAAAGTCACAAGTGAAAAAACACAAGTAAAAAAAAAAGGCTCAAATGCTGACGTATTCCAAATGGTGATGTGTTTCAATAGGTGATGAAGATACCAGTGGTGAATAATATAAAAAAAAATCAAAAAGTAAAAACAATGTTTCAATAAAAATAAAAAGTAAAAAAATAGATAAAAATTAAAAAATGTGATCCAAATGAGTGATATAAAAAACAATGATGTGGTTCAAAAATAAAAAATGTTAAATAATGAGTCCAAATGAATACTTAGTGGTAGATCCAAAATTAAATCTCTCTCTGAAGAAGATAGTGTTCTTAGGTGATGTCTGGTGTTATCGTGTGTAACCTGTAAAACATATAACACATAGAGCAATATCGCTAAAGTACATTTTGAATTCTGTCATTAGAAAAACTACTATTCATTTAAAAAATCAGAGTAAGTGCTGTGCTATTGTATTTTTAGTGTGCATACTCAAAGACTTAATTTTAGATCAACTCAGGGTTCTATTTAGAAGAATACCAACCATTGGCCGCGAGCAAGAATGTTAAACATTGTGCCAAGAAAAGCTCTATAACCCAAAAAGGTACTGTAAATAAAAGAGATGTAACTTGTGTAAATATATTAGGTTAGGAGCAAAATATTTTCAATTATCCATCACAGGAAAAAAAAGTTTGACATCTTCATGCTGTGCGCTCACCAGGGTGGACAGAAGCTTTCCTGAGTTAAGAGGTCCTGTTTGCTGGTTGCTGTGAAGACCAGCTGTCATGTTTGTACTAATAAACTGTAACTCGTTATGTGGCATCCCCATTTTCTTTGTTTAAAGTCTATGAACTTTTCTAAAGGATAGCAAATCACCCCATAGTTAATTTCAGTTCCAGAGCAGCAATACCCTATGAGACCTTGCATAATACACCTGGTGAGCTGACAAGAGACAAAGGGGTAGATTTATCAAATGTCGGGCGGACATGATCTGGTGAAATGCTAGTGCAATGCCGCCCCTTCACATTCACGGCCAATCAGGGGGTGTCAATCGGATACGATCGGGATGATTGCTGTCCGCCACCTCAAAGGTGGCAGATAAGTTAAGAAGCTGCGGTCTTATGGCCGCTGCTTCTTAACTTATGTTTCCGGCGAGCCTAAAAGATTGCGTGGAAACAGCAGCATACACTGCATGATAAATCTACCCCATAGTGTGTGGCTACTCCTGTGTTCTATGTGGTTATGCTTTCAGCAAAGTATACAAGAGAACAAAGTCAATTTGATAATAGAAGTAAATTGAAAAGTGTATTTATTATGTTTTATCTAACTCATTAAAGTTTAATTTGACTTTATGTTGCTTTTTAAAAGAAAACACTTCAAATTACTGAAATGCAATTACTGAAATGGAATAATGTTCAGGATATGAAATGCTGTGAACAATGTATGAAAAAAACTCAGCAGTATTCATAGATGTATATAATCACTATTTAAGTGCTCTTGATGAATGTATGTAAAAGCAACTTATATTGTTAATTCTTTCATATAGAAGCATATTATGTCCCTGTGAATTTTTCAAATCTCTGATGTCCCACACCAGAAGGAAACCAATGGTGTATATAAATATATATACTCCATATTCCAACAGCAGCTAACAGAGTGCTTATAAAAAATCAAATATTGTTAATTAGAAAATCACTCACTGAATATTTATGAAAATAAAATCCCCTGTCTGGTTCCTTTATCAAATGTTACAATGTCACATGTAAATTGTAACATTTGATAAAGGAACCGGCCCGGTTTCCGAAACACTCCAGTATATCATAAGAAGTAAAGAAGGGATGAATTAGTAAAACATAACTTTTATTGTACAGTGTTAAAAGAAACCATTTTAAATAATCAGTGTCAATAACAGCCAACAGATCCAAAGCAGTCAAACCACCTACACATTTTTTGCAAAAAATATGTAAGCAATGCAATGCTTACAATGCAATGGCAAATTATTGAAAGCCATAGCTATTTATTTTGTCATGAAACATTTTTCCTTTCATGACTAAGAGCATACAATTTTAAACAGCTTTCCTTTTACTTCTATTTTAAAATTTGCTTTGTTCTTTTGGTATCCTTTGTTGATGAAGCAGCAAGGCACTACTGTGATCTAACTGAAGACATCGGTCAGCAAATGACAAGTAGCATATATGTGCAGTAATACATTGCTCCTGAGCCTACTTAGATGTTCTTTTCAACAAGAGAGCAAAGCAAATTAGACAATAGATTTAAATTGGAAAGTTGTTTAAAATTACACATGCTATCGGAATCATGAAAGAAAAAAAATGTGTTTTTATCCCTTTAAAGGGACAGCATGCACCAATTTTCACATAACTGCATGTAATAGACACTACTATAAAAAATATACACAGATACTGATCCAAAGATCCAGTATAAAACATTTTAAAAACTTACTTTGAAGCACCCAGTTTAGCACTGTTGAAAAGGTTAGGCTGCGACACCCACTAAAATGGGCTGGAAAGCAAAAAGAGCACCCCCTCCCCTGCATATGAAAATACCTTTTACTTAAAGGGACCTTAAACACTATATACATGCTAGATAGAATGATGCATTCAAAGAAAAGATTAGTCCATGACTAACATGTAGATGTATTTTTTAAAGTTTCATTAGTTGTTTAAAAAGTGACAAAATAAGTGTAAAGTTTTAGTGTCTATAAAACACTGGGAGCTGCCATGTTGTAACTTGTGTTACCTTCTCTGCTGTGGTCAATTAGGGTCAGTTATAAATAGGTCACTAGAGTGTGCAGCCAATGGTTGTGCTGGATTGAACAGTGTTCTGCACTTCCATTTCTAACAGGAACTGAAAAGCTCACAATTTCAGAATGGAATTACAGGCAAAGAGGACAAAATAAATAATGAAAGTATATTGCAGAGATGTTTTATTATATACAATTTATCATATTCTATTACCATCTCAAAGTGTTTAATGTCCCTTTAAAAAGGAGCAAGTTGGAGTCGTTAGACAACAGTCTACTTCTAAACCTTTGGGGCTTGGTTAGGAGTCTGAAAATCAGCACAATGTTATTTAAAAATAAGCAAAACTATTCATTTTTACAAAAACCCTGTATGGGCTATATAAATGGATCATCTACAAAACATTTATGCAAAGAAAAATCTAGTGAACAATGTCCCTTTAAATAAAATAAAAAAACTAGAATGATGCAAAAGGGTAATAAAAAATTATGGGATAGATACTGACTTTTGCCTTCTTCAGGCAAAAGTCAGTATTTAGTGTGACCTCCCTTGGCACTAAGCACACCTTGAACTCTTTTGGGAGACTGTCCTGAAGTTTTCTGAAGTACTCTTCTGGTATATTATACCAGGCTTCTTTCAGCACTTCCCAGAATTCTCCCTTAGATTTAGGTTGTCTGTTATTTCTTTCTCTGTCCAGATGATCCAACACTGCCTCTACAATATTCAGGTCTGGACTCTGTGGAGGCCAGTCCATGAATATCAATGTTTTATTAGCTGTTTTTCTCTCCAAATATTATTTCACTGCATTAGCAGTGTGCTTGAGATCATTATCATGCAGAAAAACCATTCCCAATCAGGCCCTTTCCAGAAGGAATGGCATGATTAATTAAAACCTGTCTGTACTTTTCAGCATTCATTGTCCCATCAATTTGGACAATATTGCCAACACCACTGGCAGAAATGCAACCCCAAACCAGGACAAACCATCCACCAGGTTTCCCTGAATGCCCCAAGCACTCATTCTTCCATCTCTCTCCAACTCTTCTTCTCACAAATTGTTGACAATTGAACCCAAAAATTTTGTCACTCCATTATACTCATTCCACTGATCTTCATTCCAATCTTTGTGAGCATATCTTAGCCTTTTCAACCTGGTCCCCTTTCCGAAAAGGGGGTTTCTTGGCTGCTGAAGACCATTCCTGATCAAGCTTCTTCGGACTGTAGAAGTGACAACTTGGCATCCCAATGATGCTGCCAGGTCCTTGCTGGAGTTCTTCCGGTCTCTCAAAGAAGAAACTTTGAGAAACTTCTCATCAGATTTTGAAAGTTTTATTGGCCTTCCAATGCTTATTTTGTACTTGACCTCTCCTGATTCTTTAAATTTATTTATAACAGCTTCAATACCACATCTTGAGTATCCAATTTGTTTTCTGATTTCCCTTTGAGAGTGGAATTGCTGATGCAAAAGTATGATTTCATGTTCAAATTCTATGATCTTTGGCATTTTGAATGGAATGATGTTTAATTACGATTAACGATTAATTAAACTCATACCACATGTGTATGTAATGCTCAAGCATGTTTTGCACAAACCTGGTATAATAAACCTTTTTCACAGCAGTCATTTTGATATGAAATAGTGGGACAAATACAGGTGTTAGCTATAACATTAATTAGGGTTCCATTCCATTTAGATTTATGAGAGCCAGGTTCCTGCTATTGCTCAAGTCTAAGGGGAGGTCACACTAACAACTTGTCACTTTAGCCTATAGAAGCTGTTTTTTTCTGATTTATTTCTTCTGTTTGTTAATGCGGCATACAAATATCCTGTATTTTCTGGTTGTATTCTAATAAAGAGACTGAGAAATAATTATATATGGTCATTATACCATTGCTAAAACAACAAATCTAATGGTGGCCTAAAACGTTTTCACAGTACTGTGTATATATATATATATATATATATATATATATATATATATATATATATATATATAGGTATTTAAAATTAAAATAACATTGTTCTGTATGTGAAGAGCATTAGAATGTAAAATATTAAAAACTCCTGTCGGGTTAGCGCGCGAGTAATAACTGTTAGGATTTTTTCTTCTGCTCTCTCCGTGAAAGTCTATCGGGAGAAAAAGTAAGTGTGGTCATGAATAATGGATTCCAAGCAGAAGCAACGTGCTGTCATGGAGTTCTTGATGAAGGAGCGGTGCAGGCTGTCTGACATCCCCAGAAGGCTACAGATTGCGTACAGAGATGACACCATGGACAAGAGCAATTTGCACAGATGGATGAAGAAGTTTACAGAAGGGAAAATCAGCATTGAAGACAAACCACGCAGTGGGAGACCATCAACTGCGACCACTGACATGAATCGTCAGCGAGTGGATGAATAGATTTGTGGGGACAAATGTGTCACAATTGATGAGCTCCCCCATCCAGCATACAGCCCAGATCTGGCGCCCTCTGACTTCTATCTGTTTTATCTGTTCGGTCCACTGAAGGACAATCTTCGGGGGACAACAATTTGATGACACAGACCAGGTAAAAGTGGCTGTGAAGAAGTAGGTATGACAGTGCACACCTGGAATTTTTTCAAAGAGGAATTTGGCTCAACAATGGCGCAAATGCATCAATTGTAATGGAGACTATGTTGATTAGTACCTTTGTATAGCAGAAGAGTTACTCCAACAACATGTGCAATTTGAACAAACTACATCAGTTAATTAAAAAGTTATGCCCACTTTTGCATTACTTTTGGTACAGCCCTTGCATATTGTAAAATACATATTCAACATAAATAATCATAACTCTTTGATACATTACATTGACATAAAATATCAATTACTTTGAAAATGAGTGCAAATGCATTAATATTAAAAAATGTTTAAAATAAAATACTGAAATGTCAGACATGAAAGTTAATGTAATAATTGCTCCAGAATTATGCCCATACCTTTATGGGAACCATAAAAGCTGCTTGTCATCTGAATAGATAGACAAAATGAATAATGGATGATAACTGAATTTTGTCTTAAATCTGTTCAAGTGAGACAAAAATAAAGGTTTCCAAGTAGTATGACTGTTTTTATTTCCTCTCTGCATAATGCTATGATTATTTACATTAATCTGTCGTTATAGCTATGCAATTTGCATTATGGTTAATCAATATATTTTTATATGAAAGTAATATTTAATTATTATATTCTACTCTAGAGATTTATAGAGTGAGATATATGAAATAAATTCAGATTATGTTGCTGTAAAAAAAGAAAAGGTGTTTTCTGGTTAACAAAACTCGCTTGTAGTTGATAAATAAGTATATGCTATAAAGTGGAAAATCACTGAGCTATGAAACCATTCAACTCAATAAAAAAAAACTATTTTATTTACAATTTAAGCTATAGTTATGATAGTTTTTAACTGCCTCTATAACAAGCTTTGTTGGATTTATTGACAAGAGGAATGAGATTGTGTAGAACATGCTAATGGATTTGGTTTTATTTGCATACAAAGATTATATATGGCTTAAAACTGAATTGTGCAATACATAATAAAACTAAAACCACTTGAAAATTACTTTAATGATAAGCTTGTATAAATTGCATCTACTTTTGAAAACCTTACTGAATGAAGAAGGTGCGTGCTTTAGACGATTCCTAAAATAAATTAGCTTTTTGTACAGATCTAACTGCAACAGATAAAATGGAAAATGTGCTGAGACTGAAAGCATTTGGATAAAGTTAAATCACCACCATGATTTTAACGTAGCTTAAAGTACATAGAATACCTGTATTTTTGTTATGCACTAAGAAGACTATTGAACACATTACAAACATGCATGAAAAAACTTAAATTGAAATTTTGCTTTTTGTCTGTTAGAAATAAGTAGAAGATATGTACTGTTTATTGGCCTAGATTCAATAAAACCCGTACATGAAATCATTTTTTTTGTGGGAAAACAATGCAACTTGAAAATTGTGAAATTCAAAGACATTTGTCTCGCTTCCTCATCACATTTGCGAGTTGCAAGTGACTTTACATTATAATCAATGGAGCACCATCTATGTTGTAACCACTCACCTCTCTTTCAGCTCCTCGGTAAAGGATACCTGTATCATGAAAAAGCCTTCAAAATGTTACAGAGCAAATTATAATGAGGAAGGCACTCTGGATAAAACAGTCAACTCTATCATTTGCAAAAACAAAGACTTGAAAAAAGGAATAGAAAAAAAGTGATGACTATGGGCTCCATGTACTAAGCTGTCAACAAGGTGTTCCTTTTTGTAGCATAAAATTCCTTGCTCTACATAAATCTCGCAATAAACAATAATTACTAAACAATCTATTTCTCTGCCCACTACTTTTTCCGCATCTATCTCGTAAATTATCCCTCGCCAGCATTTAGGTGGCGAGCACAATAATAAACAATAGGGTCTATAAGATATACGCCTACAAGTGATGTAAAAGAAGGTCAATAGACTTGAATCTTTACTCACTGTCGATCGTGCTAGCCATGGAGATACTTCTTCAACTATATATTCGGCTTCTGATGCAAGTCAGGGGGAGAAGTCAGAATCGAGATGCTTATGCCATCGAAAATGTTGTTAGAAGAAGGAGAATGCGGGTACAGCATGTATTCCTTCCTCAGGTTGCTTTCCGATAGAGAGGTTATTCAAGGTTCCGTCTGGATCGTCAGTCAATTTTAACTTTATATGCTGAAATTGCACATTTCCTATAGCCAGTGAAGGCACGTTCAATGGCCCTTTCCGGACTCCTCAAGTTACTTGCTGCCTTGCACTTTTTTGCCACCGGATCATTTCAGGCCGTGTCCAGCGTCATTATTGGGATTAGTCAATCAGCCTTTTCGCGTCATCTTGCAAAAGTTATTGATGTACTCATGCATATATTCCCAGAATATGTTTGTCTACCATCTACCACAGAAGAGTGGCAATCTATAAAGTCTCAATTCTATCGTATGGCAGGTATGCCAAATGTACTTGTGGCCATAGGCTGTACCCATATTGCAGTAAGACCACCAAGTTTATGGGAGGAGATTTATAGGAACAGAAAGTTTTACCATTCTTTGAATGTACAAATCGTGTGTGACCCAAAAATTAGAATTATAAGTGTAAGATCCAATTACCCTGGCTCCTGTCATGATTCTTACATCCTAAGGCAGACTGGACTGTATCAAAAGTTTGAGAATGGAGAGATGCCAGAGGAATATTTGTTAGGTAAGCTCAAATGGCGCCAAAATTTACGTAATTTTAGTTATTGTATCATTTTGGCCATTAAACTGATTAAAAATACATAAAAAAATATCCATCTTCCCATATAAAAACTATAAAACACCTTTTTTTAATACATACTTTTTTACAAAATAATCAAAGTAAAATTATTAATTACTAAAAATGTGACGCTGACATCTAAACTTTAAAAAAAAAATTGGATACATTAGTGAAGAATTATACTGATGGATATTGTTTAATATATGTAAAAAAACTGCATTACAAAGTTTGACAAAATGTTTAATATGTATGTTTTTGTATTACAGGGGATGCTGGTTGCCCTTGTTATGAATGGCTGCTGAGACCGTTTAATAACCCCCAACTCAGGAAACATATTTGATTTAATGAGTCACACAAGACCACCAGGGGTGTCATTGACAGGACATTTGGATTACTGAAAATAAGGTTTGGATATCTGTACAGTTCTGACTGTACAATGCAGTATTCAACAGAGAAAGTTGCTAAAATAATATTAGTTTGCTGTATTTTGCACAATATTGCAACCAAAATATTGATATTCCCATGTCATTTGAAGAGTTTCCAGAGGAAATTTGTAGGGAGACCCCAAATAGACGTGGTATGGCCACAAGGGACATGGTTTCAAATCAATATTTTGACAATTGATTTGCAATAAAAAAAATCTGGATTATGTTCTTACAATATGTTACCTATATAAAAACTATTTAATAAATTGTACATTTTTTTTAGTTTATCTTTTGGTCCAATTAAAAAAAGAAAAAAAAAAGTTCTTTATTTTGTCCAATTTAGTAAACATCATAGTTAAGATTAGTTACATTAATCACATACAAATAAATACAGACTGATGCAGACGTTAATCTTGTAAAAAAAATCGTATACAATTGTTTTTGAAGACAATTTTTTTTTTATAACAATGATGTTAAACTGTGGCTAACACTTGTGCAAAAACTATAAATGACACAGGATAAAACTCCAAAGAACTATTTTCAAAAATTTCGATAATTTTTTTTAAATATACAATTTTGTTTTTTATTGCTCTATAATACATAAGTTAACACTAGAATAAACAATTAAAGAAAAACAATATACATATAGCTAAGATTGTTATCATAAATATTTGCACATGGTAACATTATTAAGTACAATGTTGAAAATGATAGTTGACAATCATTGTGTTACACAATCTTTAATCAATTCGTTATGTATTGACTCATGCTGTAGCACACTATGGGAATTCAATTCAAATAAATAACATTACAACATGAACATTTTATAACAAAATATCATGAAGGTTATTTTAATTATTTACAAGAAAAGAAAAATGTATTCTTTTATAACTTTATTAGTAGTGTTATGAAAATTCGGTAGATGATAATTAATATTGAATATTAGTATGTAAACAATGAAAGTAAGATAAAATTATTGTTAATATGGGTTAGTTGTAGTTAATATAATGGTTATTTTTTAGTAATGAAAACGTATTTATTTTTAAATATAAAAAAAGTAAAATAACCCAAATATTGCGTTATTCATTTTAAAGTAACACGTCAATTTGATTGACAAGTATAGTTGTGACGTTAGATACTAAGATGTCCTTACAGGACCCTTTCCCTGCTGTTGAACTTGTCATCCTATTATATGCTATTGAATGCTATTTTTCTCATCATATGGGAGGAGTTAAATTGGTAAAACAGGACAGTCGTGATCATATTATATATGAAATGATAAGAAGGATATACAGAGTTTCAAATATTAAAACGACCAGGCATCAGTGTCTACGCAAGTAGAGCGATTTGAAGCAAGTAGATATTATAATTCTAATAAACGTCTAATAAGAACCTGTGAGTATAAATATTAATTGTCATTTAAGTGACAATAATAACTGTGTCATGTTTTACCTGGTTTCTGTATTGATAAATTCTGGACTTTATGTAAAATATAACTGTTAGAAATAAATGTTGTGGAAAAAAAGAAATAATTAGGAAAAAAATTAAAAAAAATTGTAACAATCGGCTAGACTACGAGTTTTGCGGTATGAGTGAAAAAGCAGCATTAAGGCTCTTTTTCACTACCGCTGGTATTACAAGTCTTGCAGGTTTAGCTGCACCGCACACTTTTTTGGCCGGAACGCAATGTAACTACCGCAGCTTTCAAAAAGTCCTTTTTCAATGGGACTTCCTTTGCGCCGGTATTACGAGTTTGCCTGGGAGGCCAAAAAGTGAGCGGCACAGCCAATACCGTCAAGATCAATACCATAAACTGAAAGTCAGTAGTTATGGGTTTTATGCTACAACGCCGTAACATAAAACTCATAACTAAAGTGCTAAAAAGTACACTAACACCCATAAACTACCTATTAACCCCTAAACTGAGGCCCTTCCGCTTCGCAAACAATAAAATAATTAACCCCTAATCTGCCACTCCGGACATCGCCGCCACTATAATAAACATATTAAACACTAAACCGTAGTACTCCCGCATTGCAAACACTAGTTAAATATTATTAAACCCTAATCAGTCGCCCCCAACATCGTCACTACCTACACTTATTAACCCCTAATCTGCCGCCCCCAACGTTGCCGCCAATATACTAAAGTTATAAACACCTAAACCTTTAACCTAAGTCTAACCCTAACACACACCCTACTTTAATATAATTAAAATAAATCTAATACAAAAATAATATCATTAACTAAATAATTCCTATTTAAAACTAAATACTTACCTGTAAAATAATAAACCCTAAGCTAGCTACAATATAACTAAAAGTTACATTGTAGCTATCTTAGGGTTTATTTTTATTTCACAGGTAAGTTTGTATGTATTTTAAATAGGTATACTAGTTAGTAAATAGTTATTAACTATTTACTAGCTACCTAGTTAAAATAAATACAAAGTTACCTGTAAAATAAAACCTAACCTGCCTTACACTAAAACCTAACATGCCAATAAAATAATAAACACTAAATTACACAAATTAAAAAAACAAAATTATCAAAAATAAAAACAAATTACTCCTAATTGAATAGCCCTATCAAAATACCCCCCCCCCCAAAAAAAAAACAAACAAACAAAAAAACTAGCCTACACTAAACTACCAATGGCCCAATGTAGTGTAAGGTTAGGTGTTAGTGTAACTCAGGTTAGGTTTTATTTTACAGCTAAGTTTGTATTTATTTTAACTAGGTAGACTAGTTAGTAAATAGTTATTAACTATTTACTAGCTACCTAGCTAAAATAAATACAAATTTACCTGTAAAATAAAACCTAACCTGAGTTACACTAACGCCTAACCTTACACTACAATTAAATAAATTATATTAATTAAATCCAATTAACTAAATTACAAAAAATAAAAGATCAGATATTTAATCTAATTACACCTAATCTAATAGCCCTATCAAAATAAAAAATCCCCCAAAATAAAAAAAACCTAGCCTAAACTAAACTAAACTACCAATAGCCCTTAATAGGGCCTTTAGCGGGGCATTGCCCCAAAGAAATCAGCTCTTTTACCTGTAAATAAAAATACAAACAACCCCCAACAGTAAAACCCACCACCCACACAACCAACCCTCCAAATAAAATCCTAACTTAAAAAACCTAAGCTCCCCATTGCCCTGAAAAGGGCATTTGTATGGTCATTGCCCTTAAAAGGGCCTTTAGCTCTTTTTTGGTGTCCAAAACCCCTAATCTAAAAATAAAACCCACCCAATAAACCCTTAAAACAACACTAACCCCAAAGATCCACTTACAGTTTTTGAAGACCCGACATCCATCCTCAATGAAGTCCTCATAGAAACCAGCAGAAGTCTTCATCCAAGCGGGCCGAAGTCTTCATCCATTCCGGCAGAAGTCTTCATCCAGACGGCATCTTCTATCTTCATCCATCCGGCGCGGAGCGGCTCCATCTTCAAGACATACGGCGCGGAACATCCTCTTCTTTCCACGGGGGCTTAGGAATGAAGGTTCCTTTAAGTGGCGTCATCCAAGATTAGGGGTTTTGGGCACCGAAAAAGAGCTAAATGCCCCTTTAAGGGCAATGCCCATCCAAACGCCCTTCTCAAGGCAATGGGGAGCTTAGGTTTTTTTAGTTAGAATTTTATTTGGGGGGTTTGGTTGTGTGGGTGGTGGGTTTTACTGTTGGGGGGTTGTTTGTATTTTTTTTTACAGGTAAAAGAGCTGATTTCTTTGGGGCAATGCCCCGCTAAAGGCCCTATTAAGGGCTATTGGTAGTTTATTGTAGGCTAGTGTTTTTTTTATTTGGGGGGGCTTTTTTTATTTGATAGGACTATTAGATTAGATGTAATTATTTGATAATTCCTTTTTTATTTTGTGTAATTTAGCGTTTTGTTTATTTAGTAATTTAGTTAATTGTATTTAATTAATATAATTGATTTAATTGTAGTGTAAGGTTAGGTGTTAGTGTAAGACAGGTTAGGTTTTATTTTACAGGTACATTTGTATTTATTTTAGCTAGGTAGCTAGTAAATAGTTAATAACTATTTAATAGCTAATCTACCCAGTTAAAATAAATACAAACTTGCCTGTGAAATAAAAATAAAACCTAAGCTAGCTACAAGGCAACTATTAGTTATATTGTAGCTATCTTAGGGTTTATTTTACAGGTAAGTATTTAGTTTTAAATAGGAATTATTTAGTTAATGATAGGGATTTTTTATTAGATTTATTTTAATTATATTAAAGTAGGGGGTGTTAGGGTTAGGGTTAGGTTTAGGGGTTTATAACTTTAGTATAGTGGCAGCAACGTTGGGGGCGGCAGATTAGGGGTTAATATGTGTACTGTAGGTGGCGGCTATGTTGGGGGGGCAGATTAGGGGTTAATAAGTATAATGTAGGAGGCAGCTGTGTCGGGGATGGCAGATTAGAGGTTGATAAGTATAATGTGGGTGGCGGCGGTGTCGGGGCGGCAGATTAGGGGTTAATAAGTGTAATGTAGGTGTCAGCGATGTCGGGGGTGGCAGATTTGGGGGGGTTTAGACTCGGGTTCATGTTAGGGTGTTAGGTGTAACTATAACTTTTGTTTCCCCATAGGAATCAATGGGGCTGCGTTACGGAGCTTTATGCTCCTTGATGTTAGGCTTTTTTTCAGCCGGCTCTCCCCATTGATGTCTATAGGGAAATCGTGAACGAGCATGTAAAACCAGCTCACTGCGGCGCTGGTATTGGAGTGTGGTATGGAGCTCAATTTTGCTCAACGCTCACTTCTTGCCTTTTAACGCCGGGTTTTTGTAAACCTGTAATAGCAGTGCTGTAGGGAGGTGAGCGGTGCAAATAACTTGCAGTTAGCACCGAGCAGCTCTTACCGCAAAACTCGTAATCTAGCCGATTGTTAGCAAGCATGCAAAAAAAAAAAAAGGTAAAGGTATAATAAACTCTTATCTTCTATTTCCTGATTGAGAAAAAACATGTAATTGTCTATAAAATTGACATTTATAGTGATACAAAACCCATTTTTTTTTATTTTGTGATTCAGATAGAGCAATGAAATTTAATCAAATGTATTATTTAATCTTATTAACAATTAATATTCTTTACCATTATATCTTTATTTGAAAAAGAAGCAATGTAGGCTTAAGAGACTGCCCTTTTTGGTTACAGCCCTTGGGTAGCGTTTGTTGATTGTTGGCTAAATGTAGCATACCAGTCATCAAATTCTATCCTTTTTCTAAAAAATAAATGGGCCTGCTACTAACCTTACTGTTTGAAATAGGTAATCACCAGCACTAAAATAAGCTTATACATTTTTTATTGGATATACATAAAAAGCGAAGTTTCAGGGCTTAACCCCTTAGTCATGCTAAAGGTACATATACTGTACATCTTAATGGATTTATAAACACAGTTTGGCGCCAAACACTTCTATTTTGGGAGCAAGGGCTTTATCTAGTGGTCATTCATTTATAGAACATGTTTATACCTTTTTTGAGAGTATATGTAACAATATAAAAACAATGTAACAAACCTTTGCAGAATGGCTATATTCATGAGTTAAATTGAAGGTAAAGTTCTATAGTTTTGAATTAAATCCTATATATATAAGGTAAAAAAAATGTAACTTTCATACATGAAAATTTATATTTTTACATTGATCCTGTGTTGTCTTGTTTTTAATTTCCATCTCGCTATATCAGAAAACAACCTTTTTTTTCTTTTTTTTTAACATGCTGGTCACGTTTTTTCACCAGCCAATTGACTTTCAGGCCGTTAGGTGGCCGTCATTTGACGTCAGCATTGACTTGTATGCTATGCGCATGCGTTCGTTGTTCTCGCTCACACTGGCAAGGCGAGCGCGGCCCCGTTTCGCACATGCGTTACAAACTTTGTATTTCAGAGAGGGTAGTAACCATTATTATTCTGAGAAACTGCAACAGGACGGGATTACCACATGCACATTGTTGACGTAACCATGTTAATGCGCATGCTCAAATCGTATACTCGCCGTGCACGAGCATTGTAGACACGTATAGAGCGGGTGGGACTGCTCTATAAGTCACAATATGAAAAATCAGGAAATGGATCGTAGGAGGAGTTTAAAACGGAATTGTAGGGAAAAATCAAAGCCTAATATTATAATAATAAGTAATATTTTTAAAAAAATAACTTAGCGATTCTGTATTTCATATGTTCAAAAGTACAATACTTGTACAAAACTTGTTGTAGCAATACATTTCTCACACTAAATAGTAAGTACTAAATCGCAAATTTTAAACACTAACGGCTAGATTTAGAGTTTGGCGGCCAAAGGGGTGCGTTAGCTACGCGTGCTTTTTTCCCCCCGCACCTTTTAAATACCGCTGGTATTTAGAGTTTACAGAATGGCTGGGTTTTCAGTGCGTTAGGCTCCAAAAAGGGAGCGTAGAGCATAATTTAATGCCACTGCAACTCTAAATTCCAGCGGTGCTTACAGACGCGGCCAGCTTAAAAAACGTGCTCGTGCACGATTCCCCCATAGAAAACAATGGGACCATTTGAGCTGAAAAAAACCTAACACCTGCAAAAAACCAGCGTTCAGCTCCTAACGCAGCCCCATTGTTTTCTATGGGGAAACACTTCCTAAGTCTGCACCTAACACCCTAACATGAACCCCGAGTCTAAACACCCCTAACCTTACACTTATTAACCCCTAATCTGCCGCCCCCGCTATCGCTGACACCTGCATATTTTTTTTAACCCCTAATATGCCGCTCCGTAAACCTCCGCTACCTACATTATCCCTGTGTACCCCTAATCTGCTGCCCCTAACACCGCCGACCCCTATATTATATTTATTAACCCCTAATCTGCCCCCCACAACGTCGCCTCCACCTGCCTACACTTATTAACCCCTAATCTGCTGAGCGGACCGCACCGCTACTATAATAAAGTTATTAACCCCTAATCCGCCTCACTCCCGCCTCAATAACCCTATAATAAATAGTATTAACCCCTAATCTGCCCTCCCTAACATCGCCGACACCTAACTTCAATTATTAACCCCTAATCTGCCGAGCGAATCTCGCCGCTACTGTAATAAATGGATTAACCCCTAAAGCTAAGTCTAACCCTAACACTAACACCCCCTAAATTAAATATAATTTTTATCTAACGAAATAAATTAACTCTTATTAAATAAATTATTCCTATTTAAAGCTAAATACTTACCTGTAAAATAAACCCTAATATAGCTACAATATAAATTATAATTATATTATAGCTATTTTAGGATTAATATTTATTTTACAGGCAACTTTGTATTTATTTTAACCAGGTACAATAGCTATTAAATAGTTATTAACTATTTAATAGCTACCTAGTTAAAATAATTGCAAAATTACCTGTAAAATAAATCCTAACCTAAGTTACAATTAAACCTAACACTACACTGTCAATAAATTAATTAAATACAATACCTACAATTATCTACAATTAAACCTAACACTACACTATCAATACATTAATTAAATAAAATACCTACAATTATCTACAATTAAACCTAACACTACACTATCAATAAATTAATTAAATAAAATACCTACAAATAAATACAATTAAATAAACTAACTAAAGTACAAAAAATAAAAAAGAACTAAGTTACAAGAAATAAAAAAATATTTACAAACATTAGAAACATATTACAACAATTTTAAACTAATTACACCTACTCTAAGCCCCCTAATAAAATAACAAAGCCCCCCAAAATAAAAAAATGCCCTACCCTATTCTAAATTAAAAAAGTTCAAAGCTCTTTTACCTTACCAGCCCTGAAAAGGGCCCTTTGCGGGGCATGCCCCAAAGAATTCAGCTCTTTTGCCTGTAAAAAAAACACATACAATACCCCCCCAACATTACAACCCACCACCCACATACCCCTAATCTAACCCAAACCCCCCTTAAATAAACCTAACACTAAGCCCCTGAAGATCTCCCTACCTTGTCTTCACCTCACCGGGTCCCGATCTGTCCAGAAGAGGGTCCGAAGTCTTGATCCAAGCCCAAGCGGGGGGCTGAAGAGTGACGTCCATCCTCGGGCTGAAGTCTGGATCCAAGCGGCGGCTGAAGAAATCCATCATCGGGCTGAAGTCAGAAGTCCATCATCGGCATGAAGTCTTCTATCAAGCAGCATCTTCAATCTTCTTTCTTCCGGAGCGGAGTGGAGCCATCTTCTTCCCAGCCGACGCGGATCCATCCTCTTCTAACGACGCCTACTCGCCGAATGACGGTTCCTTTAAATGACGTCATCCAAGATGGCGTCCCTCGAATTCCGATTGGCTTATAGGATTCTATCAGCCAATCGGAATTAAGGTAGGAATATTCTGATTGGCTGATGGAATCAGCCAATCAGATTCAAGTTCAATCCGATTGGCTGATCCAATCCGCCAATCAGATTGAGCTCACATTCTTTTGGCTGATCGGAACAGCCAATAGAATGCGAGCTCAATCTGATTGGCTGATCCAATCAGCCAATCGGATTGAACTTGAATCTGATTGGCTGATTCCATCAGCCAATCAGAATATTCCTACCTTAATTCCGATTGGCTAATAGAATCCTATCAGCCAATCGGAATTCGAGGGACGCCATCTTGGATGACGTCATTTAAAGGAACCGTCATTCGGCGAGTAGGCGTCGGTTGAAGAGGATGTTCCACGTTGGCTTGGAAGAAGATGGCTCCGCTCTGCTCCGGAACAAAGAAGATTGAAGATGCGGCTTGATAGAAGACTTCATCCCGATGATGGACTTCCGACTTCAGCCCGATGATGGAGTTCTCCAGCCGTCGCTTGGATCAAGACTTCGGACCCTCTTCTGGACCGATCGCTGAACCCGGTGAGGTGAAGACAAGGTAGGGAGATCTTCAGGGGCTTAGTGTTAGGTTTATTTAAGGGGAGTTTGGGTTAGATTAGGGGTATGTGGGTGGTGGGTTGTAATGTTGGGGGGGGTATTGTATGTGTTTTTTTTAAAGGCAAAAGAGCTGAATTCTTTGGGGCATGCCCCGCAAAGGGCCCTTTTCAGGGCTGGTAAGGTAAAAGAGCTTTGAACTTTTTTAATTTAGAATGGGTAGGGCATTTTTTTTATTTTGGGGGGCTTTGTTATTTTATTAGGGGGCTTACAGTAGGTGTAATTAGTTTAAAATTGTTGTAATATTTTTCTAATGTTTGTAAAAAAAAATATTTTTTGTAACTTAGTTCTTTTTTATTTTTTGTACTTTAGTTAGTTTATTTAATTGTATTTATTTGTAGGTATTTTATTTAATTAATTTATTGATAGTGTAGTGTTAGGTTTAATTGTAGATAATTGTAGGTATCGTATTTAATTAATTTATTGATAGTGTAGTGTTAGGTTTAATTGTAACTTAGGTTAGGATTTATTTTACAGGTAATTTTGTAATTATTTTAACTAGGTAACTATTAAATAGTTATTAACTATTTAATAGCTATTGTACCTGGTTAAAATAAATACAAAGTTGCCTGTAAAATAAATATTAATCCTAAAATAGCTACAATATAATTATAATTTATATTGTAGCTATATTAGGGTTTATTTTACAGGTAAGTATTTAGCTTTAAATAGGAATAATTTATTTAATAAGAGTTAATTTATTTAGTTAGAATAAAATTATATTTAACTTAGGGGGTGTTAGGGTTAGGGTTAGAATTAGCTTTAGGGGTTAAAACATTTATTAGAGTAGCGGTGAGCTCCGATCGGCAGATTAGGGGTTAATACTTGAAGTTAGGTGTCGGCGATGTTAGGGAGGGCAGATTAGGGGTTAATACTATTTATTATAGGGTTATTGAGGCGGGAGTGAGGCGGATTAGGGGTTAATAACTTTATTATAGTAGCGGTGCGGTCCGCTCGGCAGATTAGGGGTTAATAAGTGTAGGCAGGTGGAGGCGACGGTGAGGGGGGCAGATTAGGGGTTAATAAATATAATATAGGGGTCGGCGGTGTTAGGGGCAGCAGATTAGGGGTTCATAGGGATAACGTAGGTGGCAGCGGCATGCGGTCGGCAGATTAGGGGTTAAAAAATTTTAATAGAGTGGCGGCGATGTGGGGGGACCTCGGTTTAGGGGTACATAGGTAGTTTATGGGTGTTAGTGTACTTTAGAGCACAGTAGTTAAGAGCTTTATAAACTGGCGTTAGCCCAGAAAGCTCTTAACTACTGACTTTTTTCTGCGGCTGGAGTTTTTGTTGTTAGATTTCTAACGCTCACTTCAGCCACGACTAAATACCGGCGTTAGAAAGATCCCATTGAAAAGATAGGATACGCAATTGACGTAAGGGGATCTGCGGTATGGAAAAGTCACGGCTGGAAAGTGAGCGTTAGACCCTTTAATGACTGGCTCCAAATACCAGAGGGCGGTAAAAACCAGCGTTAGGAGCCTCTAACGCTGGTTTTGACGGCTACCGCCCAACTCTAAATCTAGGCCTAAATTTTTACACTGTTTACTTAGTACCATTTAGATCTACTACTAGATAATACCATGTGAACCAGAGTATGTCTATTTAAGTACATGGATAAATTTCCTTTAAGGAGCTTAAGTGTATGAAGAAAATTATGAAAATTAAGAAAGATTTATCAATAAAAAAATCAATGAAATTCAGAACCCTATCCAAAGAGAGAGTAAGAAGAACAATAAGGACAGACTAGTGTTTGTTTCACAATACAATCCACACAGCAACACAATATCTAAAGCCATAAGGAAACACTGGCACATTCTGAGAGACTGTAATCAACACATAGATAATTTTAAGGAACCTTCACTTATGGCCTATAGAAGGGTTAGAAACATATGTGACCACCTAGTAAAAAGCGATATAGGGATAGGCCTTAGCGATACACAATCCTATATTTGGAAGCAAGAGAAATGGCAGTTACCCCTGTCTAGGTTGCGTGAGTTGTAACTCAATGATAAAAGGTCCTAACTTTTTCCATCCCCATAGTGGTAGATGTTTCAATATTGAGGGATTCCACACCTGTGACAGTAATTTTGTGATTTACCTTATTAAATGTCCATGGTCCCTTTACTAGTTAGGGGAGACCACACAAAAGGTCAAAGATAGGTTGAGTCAACATCGCTCAAATATAAGAAAGAACAATTTAGAGGCACCCCTTTCAAAACACTTCTTGGAACATGGACATGGCATAAGCCAACTTAGGTGGCAGGTCATAGAATAAATAAAGGTACCCAGAAACAGAATGGATAGGGAAAAATTATTAAAACAGAAAGAAATGTGGTGGATCAACAAATTGGAGACTCTTATACCTAAGGGACTCAATAGGGATTTTGACCTATCCTGTTTCTTTTGAATTGATTGTATATGATTTACCAGTTATGTGTTGATAAATCTTTCTTAATTTTCTTCATACACTAAAGCTCCTTAAAAGAAATGTATCCATGTACTTAAATAGACATACTCTGCTTCACATGGTATTATCTAGTAGTGGATCTAAATGGTACTAAGTAAACAGTGTAAAAATTTAGTGTTTAAAATTTGCGATTTAGTACTTACTATTTAGTGTGAGAAATGTATTGCTACAACAATTTAGAGATTAACTCATGAATAAAGCCATTCTGCAAAGGTTTGTTACATTGTTTTTATATTGTTACATATACTGTCAAAAAAGGTATAGAGATGTTCTATAAATGAATGACCAATAAATCCATTTAGATGTATATGTACCTTTAGCATGACGAAGGTGTTAAGCCCCGAAACGTCGCTTTTAATGTATATATATATAATTCCTTTGTGGCTACTCATTGTGAAATAAAGTAATTTTTTTTTTTTAGATTTTGAATGTTTTGAAGAAAAACAAGATCAAAGCACACAAACTTTTCTGGATGATAATTTCCAAATTAAATTGGCTAGAATAAGGGCTTCAATGGGAATGTTAATGGAACAAGTTGATTTTCTTTACAAAAAATATGCCATTTAAAAGTATTCCATGAAATACTTTGTTAAAAATATTGTATATTTTGATCAATCATTAAAGTTTTATTACTGAAATATTATTTTTTTCCATAAAAAATACGTTAATTGTAATTTAAATAAAAAACTAAAATAATTATTTTGAAAATAAAAAATTCTTTAAAAAAAACTAAAAAATTGTTGAAAACTTTTTCTTTGGTTCTACTGTAATAAAATATTTTTTTAAAGTTTTTAATAAACAAGTCATAACTAAAAATAAAAAATACACATAAGAGTAGTATATAAATTAAATAGATAACTTCAACTTAACTGAACTTACAATAACAAAAAAAAGTAACTTAAATTAGAAACCACTAACATTAAAAGTGCTGTATGAAGTGTTCACTCATGTCTAGCCCTCTTTGGGTCAGAAGGTCCCTCTCGTTCCCTAAGAATGGACAGAACAGAATTGTGTATATATTCTGCTAAGTGTAAAGAACAATTGATCTGCTCATCCATTTGCCTCTGCCACTCAAACCTCTCTCTGTCTAGTTGCAATTGTCTTTCAGATAAGGTAGAACAGTGATCCATGTGAGAACTTATCAAATGTTTTAGCTCCCTATGATCCACCCTATATTGTCTTGCAAGTGATAGCATTTCATTGAGACACACATCATCAAGAGGACCCGCTATTGCAGGAGTGTCTGGTACCACAGGGTGCACTTGATCTTGTTGTTGAGCTGGCTGTGCAGGTTCTTCAACAGGATATTCTCTTTGAGGAGGTTCATGAATTTCCTGTGGTTGGGCATCTACCATATTCTCTATAAAATCTGGTGTCTCACTTCCAACATCCCTGTTCTGAACTTCCTCCAATGCAGGTATTTCAGGTTGTACTGGGACTACATTTAGGATTATCTCCTGTGATGATTCTTCTGAATCTGTTAAATTAGAAAAAAAAATATTAAACTAAAATGTATACACATGATTTTTTTTTTAAAAAAATGGTATACTTGATTTGTTATTAACACATTGTGAAATACTCATTCAGACATTCAATTCTGTGTATCTCCTGACCATCAAAATTTGAAATCAAAATTAAAATTTGGATTTGTTAGATAAAAAATTCATTATACCTATTACAATGAAAATTAAGTGAGCTATTATGACAAACATTAAAATAAAAAATTAATATACTGTATATATATATATATATATATAAAACAAAAAGGGAATGAATCCAGGCGTCTCCAAGTCCGTTAAAACATTGACGTTTATTCAAAAATTTAAAAAGGTAGGTACTGAAGGCAGAGCTCCATAGGGTAAAAAGAGTAAACACTAGGTCTTACATGTTTCAGCCTCCACGGCCGTAATCATAGACATACTCCCTTGGTATATGGGAGGTGTTTTCATAGGGCTTACATCCGCCCATTAAAATCAGCGCTCCTTAACCCATTGATTACCAGCAGTTATTAGTTATACAATGAATACAAAAAATACATATTAATGCTATTAAAGTTGTTAAATTAATTTGGCTAAACACATCATTTCATTTCATTTATTACATTGTTACATTTCTTCAGATAAGGACCATAGAGAAAGAAAAAAGACTTTTCTAATTAAGTGCATGGTTAGAATAAACAGAAGTGAATTTGGCAACAATTAATTCTATACAGAGTACATATACCAATGTGTTTTGTCTAATATAACAAAGGTATATCTTTACAAATATATTATTGCATCAAAGATTCTGTATATACTATCATTGCACATTCTGTTAGTCAATACTTTAATAGTATGTCAAATGTATATAAATTCATTTAAACCAATAGCAAACCATCCCAGCCAATCCCTAGTCAATTAGTTTGTGTTTATATTTCCTTATGCTGCATTAAGTTCTAAATATAGAAGGAATGAAGAGAACACAAAGAGGAAAACAAAGAGGAAAACAACAGCTCACTATCAGACTAATCTTATTATACACTCAATTTATTGTGTGTGTTTTTATTATTATTATTTCTACTTTTATTATTTTGCTTCATCGTTTCACCTCATTCCAACTACATCCTAAAAAGATTTACAAGGCAACAGATCTGATCCACAAGCTTACTCCCAGTAGTTAATCACATCAAATTGTGAGTTAAATCCCCCTGGGACCAAAGTTTTCAGCTTGTGGATCCAATAGATTTCCTGTCTCTCCAAAATCTTTAATTTACTACCACCTCTACGAGGCACAGTAATACTCTCAATGGCATATAGAGAGAGAGAGAGAGAGAGAAATATATATTTTCAAATTCATATTTTTATATTTTAACATATAAAAACCTTTATAAATCTCTCTCTCTCTCTCTCTCTCTCTCTCTCTCTCTCTCTCTCTCTCTGTATACATACATATACAAAAATATGTATATACATACAGATGTCTCCATATACATATGAACATATATATCGATACATTGATATAAAATTTAAATATTTATTAATAATGTTTATTATTGGTGATATCACTCATTCAGAAGACTAAAGGGGTGAGGTAAAATAATCATAATTTTCATTTGCTGTGTACTAATATGAAATATAAAATTTATGGAAACTAACTGAGAAATTTTGAAATGTTCTTTAATTTACAAGCACCTTGGTTGTATATATCTCGTATTGTTTTTATTACAATACTTTTCAAATTCTAATGCTGGCTTCAGTTTGTATAATCTATATTTTCATATCCTGGGAAGGTGGGAAGGTGTTGAGTCTCTGCCATTTTAAAAAAAAATGCCTGGGTATAACCGAATCCACAATGCTAACTTTTGATTTCCTAAGTTAATATTTACAACCGTTTCTGTGCATATTCTTCTTATCAATTAAATGCATATTTATTAAAATGTTATGCACTGTCCCTTAAAGACATACTTACCATCAAACAACTCTGGAGAGCTTGCAGTCATGCTCCTAAAAAGCTGGCCAAGATCACCTGTGAATAACAGCAATAATATTGATTTACTTGATTTTAAGTTCTTTTCAATATATATATATATATATATATATATATATATATACATATATATATATATATATATATAATGAAATATCACAAACAATAAAGGTTGACTTGGGAAAAAAATGAAGCATACATTTGCTCTATCCTATTGAATTCAAAGGATCTAAATAAAAAATCATAGAAATAATTTTTGATAATTTACCCACCCTTAGCAGTCATCAGAAACACACGCATATTTTTGGCTTATAGATATGCTACATCAGATAATGGAATGTGTTACTTCTGCATGCTACTCAAACAATGGTAGATATATATACAGTCATATAATAAATTATGGGTGTGAATTCAAGCTGTACAAGTATGATACTTAAAAGAGATATTTTCTATGAAAAATACCAAAGTATAAATTAGGTGGTGAAGTAATAAAAGTACATATTATATTTGGTCTCTATCCCAAATGGTTTTATGTCTATTGTAGTAAACATTGCATTTTAGATTACACAAATAATGTATTCTAAAATACAAAAAGAAAACGAAAAATATAGAAAAAAATGTGTTTTTTAATTTGAAATTTTTTCTTACCTGTACCTCTGCCAACACCAGTTTCAGGAGTGCTGGTCCTTATATCAGGAATAGTATCAGCTGATGACATGGTGTGGCTAGTTTTGGAGGTGCTTCAAATGAATTGTCCATGTAGGACTGCACTACTTGGCATCAACGAGGATGACGGTGTTAATGGGCTTGATGTAGCTGCATCTTTGCTACCCCTACAAGTCACAGATAGAGGATGAGCTGTTAAAAAAAAAATCATATATAGATATGTTTTTTTATATGTAAAAGGACAATACACTACAATTAAAATGTTAAATATTAGGCAATGGCATTTGAAATAATTAAAGTGTAACTCATATTTCAATATATAAGCCATTAATCAAAAACCTTTAATTTCCATATATAAATTATTGAAAAGCTAGACACTGGTGCTCATGTTTGACAGATAACCATTTGCTCACAACATTTGGAAGTTTTGTTTTTTTAAATGACATTAAATTAATAAAAAAAAAATCACTATTGAAATCAAGGATGTAATTTTCAAAACAATTTCAATGATATGTTGCCACCGAATTTTATTTGTTCTCTTATTATTCTTAGCTGAAAGATAAAGCTTGGTCTGCTATAGAACTATTAGGGCATTAGGGCCTAAGTAAGGGTTGACATCTACATTTATATGGGACTTATCTAGTTTACCATAGTTGCTCCTACTTATCGTTACTTCTTACTATACGTATATATCATGCATAATACTCAAAATTTCTGATGCACTAAATAATATATGGAGGCCCAACAGTGGCCTATATATCTTTTATTTTGTAATTTTAGAATGGGTCCAAGAGTGGCCCTGTTAATATTCTCCCCAATCTTTACCCCCTGCTTATACTCACAACTTGTGGTCCAAGAGTGGCCACAAATTCTTAATTGGGGTATACCCAACTTCTATCTGTTTGTTTATCTTAGGGGGTTATTTTAGGGTAAAGAGTTTCTTACCATAGCATTGGGTCTAAGAGTGGCCCTGTTAACATTTCTCCCAATCTTCACCCCTCACCAATATTTAACATCCGTGGTCCAAGAGTGACAACTAACTCTTACCGGGATGTACTTTATTGTTTTTTCTTCTTCTCAGTTACTTTGGAAGACTCTCTGATAAAGAAAATGAGGTATATCTGGTAGTTTGCACCTTTAATTCTTGTGTTTTTGTTATTGAGCCATAAATTGCATAGCATTCTGCAATATTAATGTGTTAATTCTGAAATGCCTTTATTGTATAGATTTAGACATGGACTAATGGTCGAAATATTAGGTCCAAGAGTGGCCAGTCTGAAACCTATGGATGCACAGATGTGATGTTTGGATTTGTCATTTGATATACTAACATGTATGCAAAAACGTATGACCTTTTTGTTTTATTAGATATGTATTTTGTACTGTGCAAAATAGATGTCATTTCTGCTCGCAAACCTCAATAAAGAAATAAGAAGCTTGAAAAAATGGAATTAGTATTTGAAATTGAGACATTCTTCAAAAGATAGAAATGGGCTCCATGTACAAAGCAGCAAAAGATGCTCCTTAGCCCAATGGTTGGTCATGTGTGACATATAATATTCGGATCACTCATACATTTTAATGAGAAAAAACTTGCATAAATGCAAAAATGTCCATAAAATTACATATGTGGTCAGTCAGGATAGGCTAACAAACATGTAATTCAAAATATCATAAATTTTTTTATTAATAAATGATTAATTAAAAGTGGAATGTGTGATAGAGGTACTTTCTATAAAGTAAGGAGTACAATTTTCACTTTTTAATATAGTTGGAATGAGAAAAATAGAAAATGCGTCATTAAATCAGAACAGGATAGGCCTATATGTGGGATAACCCAAACTGTCGCAAAATATCATGAATTTTCATACATGTAGACCGAAGACGAAATTGACAAAACTAACAGTACTAGATAATTGTCATAGGATTAACAACATGTAAATAAACAATTAAAAAATTAAAAAAATAGATTAACAATTATACCTCTCAGGTCGCTATTACAGTCATCTGTAATCCCGCTGATAACCTTGGGGCCTTAACGCTGAAACAGTTTCTGCTCGTAATCAGTCAAATCGTCCTCCTCCGGTAGCACGTGAAGAATTTTTTTCTTTTGCCAATTTTGCTTTGGCGAATCTTTTGATGTCGTTGTACCTCTTCCTTATCTGGTCAACGTCTTTTTTTCCGGGACTCTGGGCACTGACAGCATCCAGATATTCTTTTTCCAATGACTGTAAGTTTGCTTTGCACGACAACCGAATAAGTAATCATAAGAGTTCAGTACCATATCAACAAGAACCAGGTTCTGCTGGTGTGAGAAGTGTGGATTCTTGGATTTGGTTGTGTGCGAATCTGACCCTGAAGATGCCATACTTAATTTAAGAATAATAAATATATAAGCTAGAAATGCTTCAGGTTTAATACATTTTCTGTCTAAAAATTACATAAAGTGGACTTTAAATAGTGCAGAAATAACTTCCCGCGACAAATGTGACATCTCTGACACCTTGCAGTCACTTGGGACAAACATGACTGAAAAGTTCTAAGAACATAATAGTACATTCGCTACTAGCGAGGCGTCAGATGTATAAATCATTCGCCTATGCTTGAAGCGGATTAGACGCAACAATTTCTTAGCTGTTTTTTAGTACATATGGCTAGCGGGCATCTTCTCGCTAACTGCGAGTTCTAGCGAGTAGATCAGACACGCTGTCTGTGAGCAAATTGACGCTTTAGTACATGGAGCCCTATGAGTCGAGATACTTCACAGGTCCAATAAAGTCAATAAGATTTCCACATGATGGGTATTAGTGTACATATTAGTGTACATATTAGTGTACATGAAAAATCCCTTGTTCTTGTCAACAAGATCTTCTATACATCAAAAGAACATTTCTATAGCAAAACAGATGTGAATAGTTTACATTTATAAACATTTACATTAATTGTATTTCAAGTGTGTATCTGAAGTTTACAGCTTGGGGACTGTGAGTCCCACCCTGATGATTGACATAAGCCACAGTTGTGATATTGTCTGTCTGAAAACAAATGAACGGTTCTCTCTTTAGCAGAGGCCAGAACTGAAGAGCCCTGAGAATTGCACAGAGTTCTAAAATATTTATTGGTAATCTCGCCTCTTGAGATTTCCAAACCCCTTGTGCTGTCAGAGATCCCCAAACAGCTCCCCAACCTGAAAGACTCGCATTTGTTTATTTTCTGGTCCTAGGAAAGGTCAGAAAGCTTCTGCTATTTCCTTGGCTTTTTGGTTGAAACTTTTGATTCATCAAGCTTATTTGGAGTCGGGTCAAACCCAGCCTCAGAGAATTACAGCTCATTCTACTAGATCAGTCTCCACTTTGTAGGCTTTTAAGAATGAAGCTTCAGTTGATCAGATTTGCAAAGCAGCAACTTGGTCCTCTTTGCATACATTTACTAAATTCTACCATTTTGATGTATTTGCTTCTTCGGAAGCAGTTTTTGGTAGAAAAGTTCTTCAGGCAGCTGTTTCAGTTTGATTCTTCTGCTTTTGATTTAAGTTTTTTTCTTTCAAAAGTGAAAATAACTTATTTTTTGGGTTGTGGATTATTTTTTCAGCAGAAAATGGCTGTTTTTATTTTATTCCCTCCCTCTCTAGTGACTCTTGAGTGGAAGACTCCACATCTTGGGTATTGATATCCCATATGTCACTAGCTCATGGACTCTTGCCAATTACATGAAAGAAAACATAATTTATGTAAGAACTTACCTGATAAATTCATTTCTTTCATATTGGCAAGAGTCCATGAGGCCCACCCTTTTTATGGTGGTTATGATTTTTTGTATAAAGCACAATTATTTCCAAATTTCCTTTGTTGATGCTTTCTACTCCTTTCTTTATCACCCCACTGCTTGGCTATTCATTAAACTGAATTGTGGGTGTGGTGAGGGGTGTATTTATAGGCATTTTGAGGTTTGGGAAACTTTGCCCCTCCTGGTAGGATTGTATATCCCATATGTCACTAGCTCATGGACTCTTGCCAATATGAAAGAAATTAATTTATCAGGTAAGTTCTTACATAAATTATGTTTTTTTTTTAAAGGGATAAGTACACATATAAAAATCTACATACACATACATACAGTACATACACACATACAAATACACACACACACACACACACACACACACACATATATATATATATATATATATATATATATATATATATATATATATACTGTATATATCTATATATACTCCTTTCCTGTAAAACATCTTAACATATACCATACACTTTTTTATACATTTATTTCAATATTTTACATTCAATATGTGTATGTTTTATATATATATATATATATATATATATATATATATATATATATATATATATATATATATATATATATATATATATATATATATATATATATATCTCAAAAACACATAAAAAAGCTGCGCTCAGATAAATAACCCTCTAATAGATGTAAATCTAAGAGATACCATATCAGGTGAATGATAAGGGGATATATAATACAAACTCTAAATGCTAGAATCCAAATGCAACACTTATATTATCTAAAATAGCACAAATCTCTAAAAGATTACTATGTCACAAACTTAAAGCATAATCATGCAACAAATATTGATATAGAAACAATGTCACTTTGTATATAGATAAAAGTTCATATACGGATTTTCAGGACTTTATTAAAGTTGAAGGAATACTTGCAGTAGTCCAGAAAATGTGTCCGCTCCCTTAATGATGTAATGTAATCCACAGGATGCCAATTTAGGGCGCCATGTACTAAGAGGCGGGCGGACAGCTTCTTAACTCGCGAAGCTGTCCGCCCGCCTCCGCTACACACGGGCAGCGGATCTATTGATCCGCTTGCCCGTATGTATCATTACACACTCATCGGAGTGTGTAATGACCGCCCCTTCAATCGCGCGACCAATCACGTGACTGAAGGGGCTGTCAATCACCGGGAGCGAGCGTGCTCTCTGTGATTTTGCTTCGCCACCTAAGAGGTGGCGTAGGGTGTAGGAAGCAGCGGTCTAATGACCGCTGCTTCTTACATTGCGGGAAGCAGGCTCGCATATGCGAACCTGCCCTGCAAAGGCTCCGGAGCAGCTTTCGCTGCTTCGTACATGGAGCCCTTAAACTGGGAAAGAGGGTGCTGCTGTATACAAAGCCTGCACGTCCCAAACAGGCTGAAATCCGATCTATAGAAAGTGAAAGAAGAAAACAGCGCAACCCACGATTCAAGTGAAGGAATTTAATTACCAATCGCACGCATACATAAAAACATACTTACAAGAAGTATGTATAAAAAAAGCACTTAAATAATTATTTAAAGTTGTAGTCCAAAGTCGTAGCACTGTAGTGATCTGGGATAGTTAACTGTTAACACTGTTAATTTTGTAGATTAGATTTAGCTATACCTGTTTCGCAATAACTAACAGATATCAGGCTGCTTAATACAACCTACGTACTGTGAACCTATAAGAATATGATTGTATGATATAAATATAAGTCTATAAATGGCTACCCGCTTCTATCGACGCCTCAAAAGTGCACTGTAATCTTAAGCCCGGCCTAAGATCATAGTGCACTTTTGAGGCGTTGATAGAAGCCGGTAGCCATTTATAGACTTATATTTATATCATACAATCATATTCTTATCATGGTTGATAGAAGCCGGTAGCCATTTATAGACTTATATTTATAAGATACAATCATATTCTTATCATGGTCTATTGTTTAAGAAAATGAGTAACTCACGATAGTTAGGTAAAATGAATAGGGTTAAAGACAAGACTAAAAAAGTCTCTAACTTCCAATGCCAAATAAGAGGTTAAGACACAGAGCTCTTTGTAGATGCATGATGCAACCTCACAGTTTGGCAGCTATCTCTGCCACCAGCATGCAGCATTACATAACAATTCATATTTTATTTATTATTTTTAAAGCGTATCATCATGTCAATAATTTTTGAGGGGGCACAGCATTCCATTTGGGTGGGCATTCCCCCCCCCCCAATTCCCCCCCTTGGAGCCGACCCTGACATGAGAAATGTTGCAGATGCAGTTTTAGAGCCCTTACAGTGTAGGCTCACTCATATAAGACTGAAACCATAAGTTAAAGGGTCAGTAAACGCCTTGATATTCTAATATAAAATGTTTAGTTGCGCAATTTGCAATAAACGGTTGTTATTTAATTTACGGCCAGATTACGAGTTTTGCGTTATGGCTCATAATGCTGCTTTTTCACTACCACTGCTATTACGAGTCTTGTAGGTATAGCTGTACCGCACACCTTTTTGGCTGTAACGCAACTTAAATACAGCCCCTTTCAAAAAGTCATTTTTTCAATGGGACTTCCATAGCGCCGGTATTACGAGTTTTGCCTGGGAGGCCAAAAAGTGAGCGGTACAGCCCATACCGACAAGATTCGTTCCGCCATCTAAAGTCAGTAGTTATGGGTTTTGCGCTACAAAGCTGTAGCATAAAACTCATAACTAAAGTGTTAAAAAGTACACTTACACTCTATATGCCACTATAATAAACATATTAACCCCTAAACCGCCGCACTCCCGCATCGCAAACACTTGTTAAATATTATTAACCCCTAATCTGCCGCCCCCAACATCACCGCCGCAACTATAATAAAGTTATTAACCCCTAAACCTAACCCTAAGTCTAACCCTAACCCTAACACCCCTAACTTAAATATAATTAAATCAAAATAAAAATTACTATCATTAAGTAACTAATTTCTATTTAAAACTAAATACTTACCTGTAAACTAAACCCTAAGCTAGCTACAATCTAACTAATAGTTACATTGTAGCTATCTTAGGTTTTATTTTTATTTTACAGGTAAGTTTGTATTTATTTTAACTAGGTAGACTAGTTAGTAAATAGTTATTAACTATTTACTAACTACCTAGTTAAAATAAATAAAAATTTACCTGTAAAATAAAACCTAACTTGTCTTAAAATAACACCTATCATTACACTAAAATGAAATAAATTACATTAATTAAATACAATTAACTAAATTACAAAAAATAAATAATCAAATATTTAAACTAATTACACCTAATCTAATAGCCCTATCAAAATAACCCCCCCCCCCCCAAATAAAAAAAACCCTAGCCTAAACTTAACTGCCAATAGCCCTTAAAAGGGCCTTTTGCAGGGCATTGCCCCAAAGAAATCAGCTCTTTTACCTGTAAAAAAATACAAACAACCCCCAACAGTAAAACCCACCACCCACACAACCAACCCCCCAAAAAAAACCTACCTAAAAAACCTAAGCTCCCCATTGCCCTGAAAAGGGCATTTGGATGGGCATTGCCCTTAAAAGGGCATTTGGCTCTTTTTCGATGCCCAAAGTCCCTAAGCTAAAAATAAAACCCGCCCAAGAAACCCTTAAAAAAACCTAACACTAACCCCAGAAGATTCACTTACAGTTTTTGAAGACCAGACATCCCTCCTCATCAAGCCAGGAGAAGTCCTCATCCAAGCGGGCAGAAGTCCTCAACAAAGCCGGGAGAAGTCTTCATCCAAGCGGGCAGAAGTCCTCAAGGGACTCCATCTTGGATGACATCATTTAAAGGAACCTTCAGTGTACAGCTGGGACCGTATGAAGAGGATGATCTGCGCCGGATGTCTTGAAGATTGGGCTGCTCCGCATTGGAAGGATGAAGATAGAAGATGCCGTCTGGATTAAGACTTCTGTCCTCCTGGAGGATGACTTCTCGCCGCTTGGATGAAGGGCACAGAAAAAGAGCTAAATGCCCTTTTAAGGGCAATGTCCATTCAAATGCCCTTTCAGGGCAATGGGGAGCTTAGGTTTTTTTAGGTAGTTTTTTTTTTGGGGGGGATGCTTGTGTGTCGAACAGCTGAAGAAACGTTATAACGACATCAAACGTTTCGCCAAAGCTAAATTGGCCAGAGAAAAAAATTCTGCATGTGCTACCGGGGGTGGACCAGCATATGTGGCTGACTTAAATGACTATGAGCAGAAGCTTCTTCAGCGTCTAGGACCTGAGATCATCACCGGCATAATGGACGATTGTGACAGTGATTTGAGAGGTATATGTATAACGTAATAATTGACGCAAAATGTTTGTTAAATAACTATAGTTCAGTGTCTCCAATATTATGGATGAAAAATAACCTTATCTGTCTTCTTACTAAATAAATATCTGCTTCCATACGTGAATCCGCACATAGGCCCCAAATATTTTTGAGTCTTATCAATTATGGCGCATTTTAAAAAAATATATGTATTTTTAGAATAAATATATATATATATATATATATATAATCAAGAAAAGTATAAATGGGATTGTACAATAATAGGGTTTCTATAATTATCTTTTTCTTTCATGTAATTGGCAAGAGTCCATGAGCTAGTGCCGTATGGGATATACAATCCTACCAGGAAGGGCAAAGTTTCTCAAACCTCAAAATGCCTATAAATACACCCCTCATCACACCCACAATTCAGTTTTACAAACTTTGCCTCCTATGGAGGTGATGAAGTAAGTTTGTGCTAAGATTTCTACGTTGATATGCGCTTCTCAGCTTTTTTGAAGCCCGTTTCCTCTCAGAGTACAGTGAATGTCAGAGGGATGTGAAGGGAGTATCACCTATTGAATGCAATGGTTTTCCTCACGGAGATCTATTTCATTGGTTCTCTGTTATCGGTCGTAGAGACTCATCTCCTACCTACCTTATTCAGATCGACGATATACTCTTATATTCCATTACCTCTACTGATAACTGTTTCAGTACTGGTTTGGCTATCTGCTATATGTGGATGAGTGTCTTCAGGCAAGTATGTTTTCATTACTTAAGACACTCCCAGCTATGGTTTTGCACTTTATGTATTTTATAAAGTTCTAAATATATGTATTGTACTTATATTTGCCATGATTCAGGTTTTCAGTATATTTCCTTTTGCAGACTGTCAGTTTCATACCTGGGAAATACATTTTTTAGAAATTTATTTCTTACCTGGGGTGTAGTCTTTTTTCAATTGACTGTCTTTTTCTAATTCGTGGGCAGAATTAGGCTCGCGAGGGCGCAAAATGCTAAAGTTTATTGCGTCATTTTTGGCGCAATATTTTTTGGCGCAAAGTTACGTTCGTTGACGCAAATTCTTCATTTACGGTGTCTTAGTTGACGCCGGGTCCTTTCACAAGGTTGCGTCATCTATGACGCGAGTGTGTCGTTTCTGGACGTTTTTGGTGCCAAAAAATATTTTTCTGTTTGTTGTGCGTCATACTTGCCGCCAAATATTTTCATTATTTTAGACCCCATTCCTATTTGCCTCTTGCCTTTTTCTATTTCAGAGGGCTATTACCTAGTGTTTTACCACAGAGCAGTTGAAAATGCACTCTAAAGTTGCCTCTACAGGTTGCTTGTATCAAATGGTTACACATACTGCTGTCATATAAGACACATGCATGCTCCTCAGCCACTATCAATATGCTAACAGGGAAAGGAGTTAACTTTCAACATAGGATAGAAAAAGTAAGAGGTAAATTGGATAACAGAAGTCAATTAAAATGCTTTTTTTTTTGTTTGTTTTCTTTTTAATTGTATGTTGTTCTTTCTAAATTATTTATTTTTAAATTTAACTTCCATGTCCCATGTATTGCATTTGTGTACACTGATATTATAATTGTCAGGACATTGCCCCTCCCCAAAAAATGTCTGCAACAATTCAATGAAAAATCAGACTAGAACAACTTCACATTTTTCTGTACAAAAAAAAAATAATACCATCCCAGTTTTAATAACAACCTAAACGAGTTAACCTACTGAAAGCATGGTCAATGTTTTAAATAAAAAATAATCCATAAAGAATGCTCACATTATTGTTCTTTGTATAGAGACTCACTTGGTTGATGGCAGGAATAATAGATAAGGTGATGGCCTTAAAGGGACAGTCTACACTAAAAAATGTATTTTTAAAAAGATAGATAATGCATTTACTACCCATTACCCAGCATAACCAACACTGATATATTAATATATTTTATAACATTTAAACCTTTCAATTTCTGTCTGTTTCTAAGCCACTATAGACAGCCTCTTATCACATGCGTTTGTATTTGCTTTTCACAACAGGAGACTGCTAGTTCATGTGATCCATATAGATAACAGTACTAAATGCAAATCAATAGATAATAAATAAAATGTCATGTGATCAGGGGGCTGATAGAAGATGCTTAGATACAAGGTAATCACAGAGGTAAAAAGTATATTAATATAACTGTGTTAGTTATGCAAAACTAGGGAATGGGTAATAAAGGGATTATCTAGCTTTTAAAACAATAAAAATTCTATTGTAGACTGTCCCTTTAATCTTGCCCTTCTAGGATTTATACAGAGGGTCATATTGTTCTTCATTTGTGCATTTAAAGGGACATTATACTATAAAATAGTTTCTTTCATGTAATTGGCAAGAGTCATTTCGTCATTTCCGGCGTCTTTGTTGACACAGAGTCCTTTCCCAAGGTTGCGTCTTCAATGACGCGAGTGTGTCATTTCCGGATGTTGTTAGCGCCAAAACATTTTCTCTGTTTGTTTGTGCGTCATACTTGGCACCAAATATTTTCATTATTTTAAACCCCATTCCTAAATGCCTCTTGCCTTTTTTCTCTATCAGAGGGCTATGCTGTTTGCATTTTTTTCCCATTCCTGAAACTGCCATATAAGGAAATTGATAATTTCTTCTACAAGATATGACGAGTCCACGGATTTCATCCTTACTTGTGGGATTTATCCTACTGCTAGCAGGAAGTGGCAAAGAGCACCATAGCAGAGCTGTATATATAGCTCTTCCCTTCCCTCCACCCCCAGTCATTCTCTTTGCCTGTGTTAGTAATAGGAAGAGGTAAAGTTAGTTTTAGATTCTTCAATCAAGAAGTTTTTTATTTTAAAATGGTACCTGTGAGTACCATTTTCCTCAGGGAGAAATTGAATGAAGAAATTGTTCTGCCCTGAGGTTGATGATCTTAGCAGATGTTACTAAGATCCATTTTGGTTCCTACAGAACTTCTGAAGGTAGTGCAAGAGAATCTTCACTGTTGAGAACGGTGTCATGCTACAAGCAGCATTGAGGTATGTTTAGTCTTTTATTACTGAGGAAACTTGTTATATCAGAACTGGCTGACATTTTTCCCTGCAAGGGAAGGGGTAAGCAGTAGACCTGTATGACTGAGGGTGTTACTGAAATGCCTGTGTTTTATACATATTGCTATTACGGTTTGCATATCTGTATTGGGGCTTGACACTGGGAGAGGCAGCTTGACACGTATATATTTAATATTTAAGGTCAGTAGGGCTGCAGTTATTTGGTAAAGGATTATAAGTACAGGGGACCATATGTTTTTTTTTTTTCAACTGCTTCCCATGCGGTTAGGCAGACTGTTGATGCAACGTCCATGATGGGCGCGACCTATTTCGCTCGCTCAGATGCGCAGTTTTCTCTCACTAAGAAGGCAGCAGGCATTAGCTCCAGTGGGGCCTAAAGTTGTTTTCCAGTCACCGGATCGTTGTCGAGTCAATTTTCAGTACCTTGAGGGCAGGTAGGCGCCACAGCAGAGCTGTGGTGAGGTGCAGGGGTCATTTTCATTGTTAAAATATATTTTTTTGAATTAACATGTCTCTTAAAGGGTAATTTCACCTTTACTTATAGGGTGCAATAATTTTTGGACAAATTGAATTGTTATATATAATCGTTTAGCGTTTTTAAATGTTTTTAGTGCAGTTTATTTCTGAAAGGCGCAGTACACTTTTTTCTAAAAGTTTTTTTGAATCAATAAATGAGGTGATTTACGACTATTGTGGCTATTACTAGTCTGTTTAACATGTCTGAACTTGAGGAAACTCCTTGTTCTATGTGTTTAGAAGTCATTGTGGAACCCCCTCTTTCTTTGTGTAACTCGTGTACTGAAAGGGCCTTACAATGTTAAAAGCATATTTAATGTAAAGAAAGTGTGCCTAAGGATGATTCTCAGTCTGAAGAGAATCAGGATATGCCATCTAATTCTCCCCAAGTGTCACAACCATTAACGCCCACACAAGCGACGCAGAGTTCCTCAAATGTGTCTAATTATTTTACTCTGCAGGATATGGCTGCAGTTATGTCAACTACCCTTACAGAGGTATTATCTAAGTAACCAGTGTTACAGGGTAAATGCAGTAGGACAGGAATTAATGTGAATACTGAGTCCTCTGATGCTTTGTTGGCTATTTCCGATGTACCCTCATAGGGCTCTGAGTTGGGGGTCAGGGAACGTTTGTCTGAGGGAGAACTTTTGGACCCAGGAAGTATGTTACCTCAGACAGATTCGGACATCATGTCCTTTAAATTTAAGCTAGAACACCTCCGCCTGTTACTTTAAGAGGTCTTAGCGACTCTGGATGACTGCGACCCTATTATGGTACCACCAGAGAAATTGTGTAAAATGGACAAATATCTAGAAGTACCCGCTTACACTGATGTTTTTCCGGTTCCTAAAAGAATTTCAGAGATTATAAAGAAGGAATGGGACAGACCGGGTATACCGTTCTCTCCTCCTCCTAATTTCAAGAAAATGTATCCTATATCAGACACCATTCGGGACTCTTGGCAGACTGTCCCTAAGGTGGAGGGAGCTATATCTACCCTGGCTAAGCATGCAACTATTCCTATTGAGGACAGTTGTGCTTTCAAAGACCCTATGGATAAGAGGTTAGAGGGTATTCTAAATAAATTATTTATTCATCAGGGTTTCCTTTTACAACCAACAGCCTGCATTGTTCCAGTTACTACTGCAGCGGCTTTTTGGTTTGATGCTCTAGAAGAGTCTCTAAAGGTTGAGAGCCCTTTAGAGGATATTTTAGATAGAATTAGGGCCCTCAAGCTAGCTAATTCTTTTATTACAGATGCCGCCTTTCAAATTGCTAAATTTGTGGTGAAAAATGCAGGATTTGCCATTTTAGCACGTAGAGCGTTATGGTTAAAATCGTGGTCTGCTGATGTGTCATCTAAATCAAAGCTCTTAGCTATTCCTTTCAAGGGTAAGACCCTATTCGGGCCTGAGTTGAAAGAAATAATTTCTGACATTACTGGAGGTAAAGGTCACGCTCTACCTCCGGGGATAAGTCTGTTAAGATGAGGGGTAAACAAAACAATTTTCGTTCCTTTTGGAATATTAAAGAAGTACCCTCTTCTTCCTCTTCCTCCACAAAGTAGGAAGGGAATTTTGCTCAGGCCAAGTCCATCTGGAGACCCAACCAGGCTTGGAACAAGGGTAAGCAACCCAAGAAGCCTGCTGCTGCTACAAAGACAGCATGAAGGGACGGCCCCCGATCCGGGACAGGATCTAGTAGGGGGCAGACTTTCTTTCTTTGTCCAGGCTTGGTTAAGAGATGTTCAGGACCCCTGGGCACTGGAAATCGTGACCAACGGGTATCAACTTGAATTCAAAAATTTTCTCCCAAGAGGGAGATTTCTTCATTCTCGATTGTCTGTAAACCAGATAAAAAGAGAGGCGTTCTTACGTTGTGTAAAAGACCTCTCTACTATGGGAGTAATTCGTCCCGTTCCAAGATTAGAACAGGGACAGGGATTTTACTCAAATCTTTTCATGGTTCCCAAAAAAGAGGGAACGTTCAGACCTATTTTAGACCTCAAGAGTCTAAACAAGTTTCTCAGAGTTCCATCCTTCAAGATGGAGACCATCCGAACAATTTTACCAATGATCCAGGAGGGTCAATATATGACTACTGTGGACTTGAAGGATGCATACCTTCATATTCCTATCCACAAGGATCATCATCAGTTCCTATGGTTTGCCTTCCTGGACAACCATTTTCAGTTTGTGGCTCTTCCTTTCGGGTTGGCCACAGTACCCAGGATCTTCACAAAGGTTCTAGGGTCCCTTCTGGTGGTTCTCAGGCCACGGGGCATAGCAGTGGTGCCTTATCTGGATGATATTTTGATTCAGGCATCAACTTATCATCTGACGAAATCTCATACAGACACAGTGTTGTCCTTTCTGAGAACTCATGGATGGAAGGTGAACCTAGAAAACAGTTCACTAATTCATCGGACAAGGGTTCCCTTCTTGGGAACTCTGATAGATTCTATAGACGTGAGAATATTTCTGACAGAGGTCAGAAAGTCAAAAATTCTAAATACATGCCGAGCCTTCAGTCCAATCGTCGGCCATCAGTGGCTCAGTGTATGGAGGTAATTGGATTGATGGTGGCAGCAATGGACATAATTCCATTTGCTTGGTTTCATCTCAGACCACTGCAACTGTGCATGCTCGGACAGTGGAATGGGGACTATGCAAATTTATCTCCTCCGATAAATCTGGATCAAGAGACCAAAGACTCTCTTCTTTGGTGGTTGTCGCCGGATCATCTGTCCCAAGGGACGTGTTTCCGCAGACCCTCATGGGTGATAGTGACAACGAACACCAGTCTACTGGGCTGGGGTGCAGTCTGGAATTCCCTGAAGGCTTAGGGTGTATGGACTCAAGTGGAGTCTCTACTTCCAATCAACATTCTGGAATTGAGAGCGATATTTAATGCGCTTCAGGCATGGCCTCAGTTGGCTTCGGCCAAATTCATCAGATTCCAGTTGGACAACCACACGACTGTGGCTTACATCAATCATCAGAGGGGAATGAGGAGTTCCTTAGAGATGACAGAAGTATTCAAAATAATTCAATGGGCGGAGACCCACTCTTGTTATCTGTCAGCAATCTACATCCCAGGAGTGGACAACTGGGAAGCGGACTATTTAAGTCACCAGGCTTTTCATCCGGGGGAGTGGGAACTCCATCCGGAGGTATTTGCCTCACTGATTCTCCGATGGGGCAGACCGGAATTGGATCTGATGGCATCTCGACAGAATGCCAAGCTCCCAAGATACGAATCCAGGTCGAGGGATCCTCAGGCCGAACTAGTAGATGCCTTGGCAGTGCCTTGGTCGTGCAACCTAGCTTATGTGTTTCCACCGTTTCCTCTCTTTCCCTGGGTGATTGCTCAGATCAAATAGGAGAGAGCTTCGGTAATTCTATGGCCACGCAGGACTTGGTATGCAGATCTAGTGGACATGTCCTCTCTGCCTCCATGGAAACTCCCAGTGAGACAGGACCTTCTCATTCAGGGTCCTTTCCAACATCCAAATCTAATTTCTCTGCAGCTGACTGTTTGGAGATTGAACGCTTGATTTAATCTAAGCGGGGATTCTCTGTTGCGGTCATTGATACTTTGATTCAGGCACGCAAGCCTGTCACTAGAAAGATCTATCATAAGATATGGCGTAAATATCTTTTTTGGTGTGAATCCAAGGGCTACTCATGGAGTAAGGTTAGGATTCCCAAGATTCTGTCTTTTCTCCAAGAAGGATTGGAGAAAGGGTTATCAGCAAGTTCCTTAAAGGGACAAATTTCTGCTTTGTCAATTTTACTTCACAAAGGTTTGGCAGATGTTTCAGACGTTCAGTCTTTTTGTCAGGCTTTAACCAGAATTAAGCCTGTGTTTAGACCAATTGCTCCACCCTGGAGTTTGAATTTAGTTCTTAATGTTCTTCAAGGGGTTCCGTTTGAACCTATGCATTCCATAGATATTAAGCTGTTTTCTTGGAAAGTTTTGTTTTTGGTTGCTATTTCTTCTGCTCCTAGAGTTTCTGAGCTTTCAGCATTACAATGTGCTTCACCTTATCTTATCTTCCATTCTGATAAGGTGGTTTTACGTACCAAACCTGATTTCCTTCCTAAGGTTGTTTCTAATAAGAATATTAATCAGGAAATTGTTGTTCCTTCATTATGTCGTAATCCTTCTTCTAAGAAGGAGCGTAAGTTACATAACCTGGACATGGTCCCTGCCTTGAAGTTTTAGTTGCAGCCGACTAAGGATTTCCGTCAATCATCTTCCTTATTCCTTGTTTATTCTGGAAAGCGTAGGGGTCAGAAAGCTACGGTTACCTCTCTTTCTTTTTGGGTGAAGAGTATCATCCATCTGGCGTATGAGACTGCTGGACAGCAGCCTCCTGAAAGAATTACGGCTCATTCTACTATGGCTGTGGCTTCCTCATGGGCATTTAAAAACGATGCTTCTGTTGAACAGATTTGCAAGGCTGCAACTTGGTCATCTCTTCACACTCTTTCCAAATTTTCCAAATTTGATACTTTTGCTTCTTCTGAGGCTGGTTTTGGGATAAAGGTTCTTCAAGCAGTGGTGCCTTCTGTTTAGGTCTCTGTCTTGTCCCTCCCTTTCATCCGTGTACTGTAGCTTTGGTATTGTATCCCACAAGTAAGGATGAAATCCATGTACTCGTCATATCTTGTAGAAGAAAAGTTAATTTATGCTTACCTGATAAATTAATTTCTTCTACGATATGATGAGTCCACGGCCCACCCTGTCATTTTTTAAGACAAATTTAGATTATATTTTTTATCAACTTCAGTCACCTCTGCACCTTTGGCTTTTCCTTTCTCTTTCTAACTTTGGTCGAATGACTGGAGGTGGAGGGAAGGGAGGAGCTATATATACAGCTCTGCTGTGGTGCTCTTTGCCACTTCCTGTTAGCAGGAGGATAAATCCCACAAGTAAGGATGAAATCCGTGGACTCGTCATATCGTAGAAGAAATTAATTTATCAGGTAAGCATAAATATACTTTTTGCTTTATATGTTTTTTTTTTCTTTTACATTTGCAAGATGTCTCAATCTGATCCTGTCTAAGAAATCATTGTTGGAATCCTGCTAACTGATAACAGTTCTACCAAAGCTAAGTACATTTGTTGTAATCTTGTGGAGATTATATCTCCAGTTGTGGTTTGTAATAAATTGTCATGATAAACTTTTACATGCAGAGAATGTGTCCATCCGTAATAGTACATTGCCTGTTGCTGTTCTTTTAATATCTAATGTACTAGATATACCTGTGAATTTATAAGAATTTATTGCTGATTCTATTCAGAAGGCTTTGTCTGCCATCCCGCCTTCTAATAAATGTAAAGGTCTTTTAAAACTTCTCATAAAATTTATGAAATTTCAAATAACCGACAACATACTGAATTATCCTCCTCTGATGAGGATCTATCTGATTCAGAAGATCCTTCCTCAGATATTGACACTGACAAATTTACT